>NW_024087982.1:0-6381 GCF_009730915.1 Dioscorea cayenensis subsp. rotundata
TCCATAAGAGTGTGTTTTTACCGATAAATGGTACTTTAAGGGATTCCACATGTGAGGGAAAGTAGACTAAATAATTTCACATTTTCCTTGTTTGTCATAAATTAAGTAATTTAGCAACTCAAAGTCAAAAGAAGAATGAATTAATGAAAAGTTAGTCCTCTCTGTCAAATTGAGTTAGGAGTAGCCTTTGCAGGGTCTTATTGAACTTTAAAAGAACCTCTCTTCCTTTATTTGGTATAACTACTTAAGTCGGATGAGAGGAAAGCTTCACTTTCAATTTTTAAAGGGGGGAACCTAATTTTATAGGAACCTATCTTGATTTTTCTTTTGCTGGGCCCCTATCAGAAAACAACCTTTCTTATGATTACAAGGTTCATTTGAGTATGAAATCCAATTCTAAGACTACAACATCCCACTTTTTTACTACTCAAAGCTTAGTGACATTTGAAATCAAGAAATCTTGATAGGTAAAATTGTCAATTTGAATTAGCCAATTTGAATTTGCAAACTATTCTAAATAATTCATCGGTAGAATTGATAAGTCCTTGTGTAATAGTAATACAAAGTATTCTTTTCTTACATAGAGCATTACTTTTCTCAGGTTTTATTGCTTATGCATCTGTATTTGTATTCTTTTGCGCTTGTAGAGTTGTGGAGACAATTATGAAAGAAAGAAACCAAAAGTAGATCGTGGATGCAATTTGTTGATGAAATCTTGGAGTGAACAAACGTAAAGACAGAAGTTGTGCTCAAAGACATGTGAGTGTGTGCCAAGCTCCGTTGTGCTCGAGTGAACATGCAAATTGGAGGGGCACAAAGGCAGTCATGCTAATGTGTTCTGACTTGTGCAACACTAGTAAGATCTTCGTCAATTATGATTTTATTGAAGATGCAACCCAATCTACTGCATGGATGTGTGCCCATTCATGTGGCATCGATGAAAAGTGTGGTTTTGGGAGCATTCTGGTGAAGTACTGTAGTGGTTTATTGTACTAAAACACTGTATCCCACTGTAGCGGTTACTGTTCACAGCGCGCTAAAAATTCAATTCCTAGAGATTCACACTGGCGTGTGGAAATTCCACATGCCCGTGTGGATGCCCGATTCCAGCCATATTTAAATCTTGATTTGAGGTGTTTTGAAGAATTTTTTTCCCATCTTTTCTCCAACTTTAGAGGCGCTCACGGCTAGGGTTTGGGAAGGCTTTGGTGAGGTTTTTGGAGTGGTTCTACGGCCTTCAATACCATGTTCCTTCGGAAGATAGTAATTGAGGGAGCTTTCATCTGCATCGATTCGGCGAGGTGTGCCTAGGCTTGGCGAGGGAACCTTTGGAGAAGACGAGGCTACTCTACAAAATCATCGATACGGACTACAAGGAGGTTTTACTTATGGATTGCATGTTTTTACTTTCGATTTCATTATTAATTGTATCTTGCTCCATGGAGAGCTAAACACCTAGTGGGTGCTTGGACTTGTAAACCCTAGGATGATTTTGTTTCATTGACCTTTCATTATGTTTTCTTTAATTGACGTTCTAATTGATTTCCAATCTTTAATGCTTGTTGAAGTGATTTTCCCTTAGAGTGACACTAGGTTTGAGAATCCATCTTGGTAATCCTTGTAAATTAGTGACACACCATGAGGGTTAGACAAGGCTAGATTGGAGAGGGTTGAGAGGATGAGTCTAGAGGTAGCGGAATGTCACCTTTCCCTTCCAGTGTGATTTATCCCTACCTCGTGTTCCAAGAGTTCTTTGTGGACACTATAGAGTGAAGTGCTAAGAGAAGAACTTTCTTTGGGGCTTAGTTGCACAAGAAAAGCAGTGAAGTGTTAAAGTAATCCTTAGTGTTGGGGCTTAATTGTGACTTGGGATCTTTCTCCTGGACCAAAGGGTTAGATCTAGATTAGGGAATAGGGTTTATTACTTAGAGTCCCTAGAGCTTCTTGCAACCCCTACACAGTGTGAGGCGTCGAGAGCATTCACTTCCACTGGGGCATAGTGTAGGGTTAGTCACAATTGACATTAGGTTTGGGACAGTTTGTTGAAGGATTTTCATGACTCATTAAACATCAGTTAGGAGATATAATGATCAGTCTTGCACTTGAAGCAATAGTCCTAGGGTGAGCAATATCCGAGTGCCTCACTTTCAATCTATTGCCTCTCATATCATTTTATTGCGTCTCCTTCTTATTCTTTTTTTATTTCTATTTGCATTGATATTGTTCACACCACTTTGAATCGTCTTCACCATAGTTAAATAACAATTCTTGTGTTTCGATCACTATTCCATATGGATACGACTACCCACTCACCAGGGTATTTTATTACTTCAACATCCCATGCACTTGAGGTATACACTCGCAAGTGGTATGTCAAGAATGGAAGGAATTAAAAAAATGAGGAGGTGAATGAAATTTTTAAATGAAATGGAAAGATAGAAAAAAATTAGAAGAAGAAAGGATTTTTTGGTTAAACGCATGGAATTAGCTAAACATTTTATTCGAACAAATGTAGAACCAAAACGGATGGTTTTTGTGCCTATTACCAGTTCTTCCTCCCTGAGTTGAGACCAATCATTCAGATAGATGGAGGTAAATTAATGAGTTTCGGATATTAATGAACTCTATAGAAGAGTTATCTATCGGAACAATACTCTTTACCGATCTATTAGCAACAAGTAGATCTATGCCAGGTGAATTAGTAATGTGTCAGGAGAAATTGGTACAAGAAGCCGTGGATACACTTCTTGATAATGGGATCCGTGGGCAACCCATGAAAGATGGTCATAATAAAGTTTTACAAGTCATTTTCAGATGTAATTGAAGGGCAAAGAAGGAAGATTCCGTGAGACTCTCCTTGGCAAACGGGTCGATTATTCGGGGCGTTCTGTCATTGTTGTGGGTCCTTTCGCTTTCATTACATCAATGTGGATTACCTCATGAAATAGCAATAGAGCTTTTTCCAAACATTTCTAATTCATGGTCTAATTAAACAACATGTTGCTTCTAACATAGGAATTGCTAAAAAGTAAAATTTCGGGAAAAAGGAACCCATTGTATGGGAAATACTTCAAGAAGTTATGCGGGGAGCATCCTATATTGTTGAATAGAGCACCTACCCCTGCATAGATTGAGTATACAGGCGTTCCAACCCATTTTTAGTAGAGGAACGCGCTATTTGTTTACATCCATTAGTTTGTAGAGGTTTCAATGCAGACTTTGATGGGGATCAAATGGCTGTTTCATGTACCTTTATCTTTGGAAGCTCAAGCGGAGAGCTCGTTTACTTATGTTTTCCCATATGAATCTCTTGTCTCCAGCTATTGGAGATCCCATTTCCGTACCAACCCAAGATATGCTTATTGGGCTCTATGTATTAACGATCGGGAATCGTCGAGGTATTTGTGCAAATAGGTATAATACATATAATTGCAGAAATTCGCAAAATAAAATAGTTAACAATAATAAGTATAACTATATGAAAATGAAAGCGACGTATTGTTGCAGTTCCTATGATGCACTTGGAGCTTATCGGCAAAAACGAATCGATTTAGATAGTCCTTTGTGGCTCCGGTGGCGACTAGATCAACGTGTCATTGGCTCAAGAGAAGTTCCCATCGAAATTCAATATGAATCTTTGGGCACTTATCATGAGATTTATAGGCACTATCTAATTGTAAGAAGTGTAAAAAAAAAAATTCGTTGGATATACATTCGAACCACCATTGGTCATATTTCTTTTTATCGAGAAATAGAAGAAGCCGTACAGGGGTTTTGTCGGGCCTATTCATACGTTATTTAAACTAATAAAATAAATTAGATCAGGCGATATCCGTGCCATGGGAATTCGAGAATTTCTGATACCGGAAAAAAATTAGCGAGACTCGAATTTCTATGTGAAATCAAGATTAGGGAAAGAAGTTTTTCGAATCATTGACTTAGGGCCCATTGTTGAATCCTATTAAGCATAATATGGGGGTATTTATGACGGAACGGGCTGATCTGGTCTTTTTACAATAAAGTGATAGATGGAACTGCTATGAAAACGACTTATTAGCAGATTAATAGATCATTTCGGAATGGGATATACATCACATATCCTGGATCAATCGAAAGATTTCTGGGTTTCCAGCAAGCCACTGCTACGTCTATTTCATTGGGGATTGATGATCACCCTAAGAGCTCTTGGCACTCATGTATTTTTTTGCTTTTAGTCATAAGTGAAGTTTCTGCATGAAGAAGGTTAGGAGATATAGACTAAGACTTGTATGCATTTGTAAAAAATAAAAAAGTCTATGTCAGTATTCCTCCGCTCGTGTAGCATGAATGCGTCTATGTAGCTTGTAATCGAGTAAGTTTGGGTGGCTCTTGTGCCTAATCAGCATGTGCATCCATCGGAAAGATTTTTGTGCAAGTCTACGCTATCGGACTCAAAATTATTGATCGCCTGAACCCTCTCATGCATTCGCTTAGAACCCTAAAGTTCCTACTCGAGGACCGAAAGACTCTTGGTTGATCATTGAGAGTGTTTTTTTAGCAACTCTAACACCTGTAGCCATGACACGTGGAGTGATCAGGAAAAGCAAGGGATAAAGTATGCACACACTCACACGGGAGCACTTAGTTGGGATAGAACTATCTCGGATGTGTTGATCAATTGCAGCTCATTATCTTGATCTCATTTTTATTCGTGCTAGTGGAGTCCTCTACTCTTGAGCTTGAGGTCATACATTTAGTCTTTTATCACTGTCCTCATGTTATTCATGTTTTTGTTTGCTTGAGGACAAGCAAAAAAACTCAGTGTGGGGATGTTTGATAAGAGCCTAAATGTATGTATTTATATGTTGGTTTTTGTATATGCTTGCATGCTATTTTTAGATTAATCATTGCTCGCTTTTTTTCGCTTAAATTGGTTATTTTTTCTTGTTGCAGGCCTCAAAAGAAGCTTAATTGGGCTCGAGAACGCAATTATGGTGAAATCAGCACCAAAAAAATCATGTTCTTGAAGCCAAAAAAACACTATTGCGGTTTTTGTAGCAAGGAACCGGGGCCCTACTTGGATTAGGCTCGAACCTCGCGAGCACTCGCGTGCCCAGCGCACCGTCCCGCGTGGGCACCTGGAGAATTTCGAGCCGATCGTAGTCGATTCACCGTGAGCGGGAAAGACCGTAGTTGGTTACTCGTAGCTGAGCACCGTAACACCGGCCCGGGTTTTTCTGCGGAAGGACGAGTGAGCCACGCGCGCGACACGGCCCGCGTGACTCGGGCGATGATATTTATGTATAAAGCTAGGGCTTGTTTTTTGGGGGACCTCTTCTTCCTTCTCCATCATCATATCTCCTTCCCATATTGGAGGCTCTCGGCGGTGGCAACTTCACCGGAGCTAATTGAGGCCAAATCCGATGATCTAGAGAGGGGAAATCAAGAGGAGAAGCGTCATTGGGCAAGATCTTCATCGATTCTACCTTTGAGAAGCTTGGAGATGACGTGGGAAGCCGCCCTTATTGCGGCGTTCGTGGAAGACATCCGCGGCCTTCCTCTTCCTCCTCTTGTTCTCATTGTTTGAGGGAGTTTTTTTATATGCATTTGTTAGTTGTTTTTCATGAGCCTATCTTGTGTAGTTTCTTATATGGACGGCTAAACCCCAAGGTCACCGGATGTCGGTGAACCTTGTGGTGAACTTGTGTTGTTGAATGCATTGATTCGCTTAATGCATGTGGTTTGTTCATGGTTTAAGCTTGGTGTACTTTTTTTGTGTTGATCTTGCATGAGAACTCTGTATTTCAACTTCTAGGTTGTACTCGGTGCGTGACCATCGCCCTTGTACTAGACCCACCTTGCTTAATGGGGATGTATGTATGAGCACGCCCGTGACCATCGGGTGTCTCATACCCCTCCAACCATTAGGGCTGGACCTAGGTTGAGTATCGGCCCTACTTAGAGATTTCCACTGTGAATTGCAATCGTAGGGAGGATTTGGACGGAAGAGATTCCGTACCAATACTCGTATGGGATTAGGGACCATTACCGTGACCATCGGGATGATCTATCTTTGGATCTCTCTTGGCTCGAACCACCACGTGCTTAGCACTTCTAGCATTCTTCTAACCCTTAGTAACCCCTGGGGGATCCACATCCGTGTCCTTCCTCACTTCTTGAATTTCACTCTCTTAATCGGTCTTTTTCACAATTACTTGCTTAGTTTTATTTTTTTATTAGTAGCATTAAGCATCAAGCGATTTGTAGGTTGAGACAACGAGTAAAAAAAGGAAGTAAGGGTAGCTCCTTGGGCCTAGGGGAATACGACCCTCTCGTGCTCGCACGAGAGGTATTACTGACGACCCCGTGCACTTGCGGGACACTCATCAATTCGAAAAAAGT
>NW_024087983.1:0-10279 GCF_009730915.1 Dioscorea cayenensis subsp. rotundata
TGTTATAACCGGGGGTTTTACTATAGATTGCTTTTAGCCCATTGCTATAGATTTTTTCAATCGATCTCTGTAGCAGCACGATTTTCCCTAAAACCTATCTTCTTCTTTTCTTCTCCTTCTTCTTCCCTACTTGGCGAACCCTTCCCTCTTCCTAAAATTCTTTTCCGACGAGATTCTTGTCCTCTTCCTTCCTTCCTCACTCTTGAACTTGGTAAGCTTGGATTTATAGTTTCATACCGTATTTATTATTGTATTTTTCCTTGTTTTAGTTTTAAAACCTAGATTTTCTCCATGGATTTGCATGTTTGTGAGGCTTAAATTGAAGCCATTGATTTGTTGTTCATGTTTGAGGATGCTTGTGGTGAAATTTCTTGAATTGGTATTGTAAATTTAGAGAAAATCTTAGTTTTAAGGTCGGTTTTACTGTAGCAATTCCGAGGTTACTGTAGCGCCGGCAATCTTTAGTTGTTTCTTTTATTTCTTTGGATTAGATTGAAGCTAAAACCCCTAGAAACTCATTGGGAACCTTTAAACCTAGTTTTGAGCCAACCCTAGGATCGAATTAGGGTTGTTTGTTAGAAACTTGGGGTTTTCTTGTTTGTTTCGTTTTTGCTAATTTTTGTTGTGATTTGTCATGGTTTGGCAAGGAGAAGAAGTCTTTGATCGAGGCAAAGGCTTAGCCGAGGAGTAGCTTGCGAGGAAGACAAATTTCCTTTTCTGTGAGTGGAATTATTTAGCATAGCTTTATTAGAAGAATGCCAATAGCTATATATATATATATATATATATATGCATATCATGTTTTAAGTAAGTTTTATTGATTTATACTTGTTTGGTATTTTGGTGAATGATAGTTATTACTGAGAAAATCTTGGATGTCTCGTTTGGCATTTGAATTGTTATCGTGGGAATTGTGATTAATATACATATTCATGAGTTCGTGAAATCTTTATTTAGTATAGAACTTGAGAATTGTTGTGGAAACCTTTGTTTCTGTGAAATGTTAGCCTTGGAACAAATTTTGAATTGTTGAGAGGAAAAGGATTTCCATGTTGTTGCTTGTGTTGGGACTTGCAAATTATTTTGTGTTAAAAGTTTGGGCTTTGCTTATGTGTTTATCTTGTTCTCGTGCAAATGGCCGAGGTATTCTTGATTTATGATTATGACTGGATATTGTACTCCGAGTGGAGTTGTATTTTATTGTGGTGATTGTTTTGGTGATATCCTACTGCAGTAGGCGGTCTTCACGGCCAGCCTTTTGAGGTGGCGTGTTGACCGGCTGATTACTACGAGGGCCAGTTCAGGTGGGAGTGTAGAGCCCTGACTGGATATTCATCGGGTAGCCGGAGTCACCAACCGGTGAACTGATGGGTCAACGTCAAGGGCATGAGTACCTTGGCGGCTCTGAACCTAGCCATGGCCACGGCGAAAGTTTAGAGAGTTTTCTAGACCATGCTATGTTGGGTGAGTGTTGGGTATTATGTTTATTTCAAAACCATGTTTTATGATTTTTGTGTTGTAAACCCTAGTTGGGGTAAAAAGGGTTTTCTTGGTATTATTATGTTGTTTTACTTCTTTTAAAGACTTCTATTATGTATGTTAATGTTTCTAAACTTGTATTACTTTGGTAAAGCATTTATTTTGATGATTCATTATTATTATTTTTGCTGTTGGTGTATTTTTCTGCTAAGGTTGTGCTAACCTCCCCTCACTGAGTAACTTTAGTTACTCATCCCTCTTTCTTTCTCCCAGTCTGTTGCAGGTAGTAGGTGTGACTGTGTGGCAGCGTACTGGGCATTTGCTTCTGTTCTATCCCCTATTGTATTTTCTTCAGTTCATGTATGTTATTATTGTCATGGAACATGTTATAAGACCTATGGATCCACTAGTGTGTAGAAAACCTTGTTGCATGGTTTAGTATTTAAATACTCTTAAACTTCTGTGTATTACCATTTCCTACTATTGTTAGGGTGTTTCCCTGTGTATTTTTGTGAACCTCTATATTTCCTGTATCCTATTGTTGTTGTTGTTGTTGTTGTTGTTACTGTCGTTGTGTAACATTGTTTTTTTTTCTGTTCTATATCTGCGATATGTATATTGTTGAATTCCAGGTGTGTTGATTAGCCTTGCGGCATCCTGAGGGTTGAGTGGCGGGGTATCCCTCCTCGGGATTGCTGCGGCGATTGTCGCGTCCCGTGGGCCCTCGGGTCGGGGCGTGACAGATTAAATTACATGAGAGGTTGAGCAAAAATTTATGACACTACTACTCCTCCAAACCTAACAAGTGGCATGAAAACGTTGGTTACCGTTATCTGCTTTGGTTTCAAAGCCGATGGGATCCAAGCTAGGTCCGACGATGGACAAAAGAGAAGGAGCGCCTGTCATAGGACCACCGCTACTTAATGATTCCGATTAATTATATTGAAAGGCATATATAAGGGCCTTCATCAAGTCAGTTGATGAGAGTGTGTGGACCGCGGTGGAAAAATTGTGGTTCCTCTGATTGAAGTAGATGCTGAGAAGAATGAAATCAAGAAGAAGAGTGAAACTGGAGTCTAGAAAATACAAGAAAACCTAATGCAAACGGGAAGACTCTCAATGTTATCTTTGGAGGACTTGATGAAAATAAGTTCAAATATGTTGCAATTTGTGAATCGGCAAAGGAAGCTTGGAATATTTTTCAAAGAATCTATGAAGGTTCGAATCTTGTACTAGTCTCAAAGTTTTAGATATCAACTACCAGGTTCAAGAATCTTAAAATGGAGGAAGACGAGATTGTTGTCATGCTCAACGCCAAATTGATGGACATAGCAAATTAAGCTTTTCAACTGGGAAAAAGATATTCGGGTGAGAAGCTAGTCCAAAAGACTCTAAGGTCCTTACCTAAGAGATTTGAAGCAAAGTGGCGGCAATAGAAGAAGCTTGAGATATCACAGCCATGCGACTTGATGAGTTAATGGATTCACTTCAAGCATATGAGATGAACCAGAAGGTTGGTAGAAGAGAAGAAGGCATGGTGCTAAAGATTGAAACTAGTAGACAAAAGGTGTTACAACAGGAAGAACACCATGAAGATGAAATTGCTCCACTATCCAAAGAGCTACACAAGATGTTCAGATAATACCTGATAGAAAAAAGAAAATTCCAGAAAGAAAATCTCCCAAGTGAAGAAAAGAAAGAAGTTGATGATCATCACGAGAAGAAAATCAAGTGTAGACAATATGATGGTTTTTGCCATGTAAGAGTTGACTGTGGCAGAAGTAAGCACCTTGAAGAAGAATAGAAAATCACTGTACACCACATTGAGTGATGAATCAGAATGCACTAAAGATGATAATGACGATGAACCGGAAGATTTGGTCAATCATTATATTGGTTTTCCTGTAATATTTTTCGGTAGAGCCAAGGGTGTTACAAATTATGTTGCAACATCATAACAACTTCTGAAAACAGTGATAGTGAATTTGGAGAGACTACTGAACAAGATCTTTTGGTTGGTTATGAATTGATGGTGAAGAAGTTTGACAAGATGATCCTATAGAACAAATGCCTTAAGGAACAAATGCCTTAAGTCATGCAGAGAAAGTTGTTGAATCTATGAACAAAGGCAAGGCTAAACTTGATGAAATACTCACTATTCAAAGACTACGGGGAACAAAATCTGGGATTGACTAGGTTGGAGAATCGCCAGGAGCTAAGAAGGACATATTAGAAGATGCCTTTGTGAAGACTCAACATCAACATAAGAAGCAAGAAAAGTCAAAGATGAAGTCTAGAAGAGAAGTTCCTACCTGTTTTCATTGTGGAGAGAGTGGTCATATCCCACCTATGTGCAATAAATTGGAAGATGCTTTAAAGAGTAGGGAAATAATTGGATATATGCAAAAGACTATCAGAAGAAGAATCAATTGTAAGAATGTGGTGATGAAGAAGATGTGGATCAGAAAGGATGACTAGATGAGAGAAGGGTCAGAGAACTCAAGTGTTGAAAAGAATTAGATAGGTGCAATAAAGAACCAGGTTGTTGGAATAGCAAGTCATAATCAAAGACATGTTGACCAAGCACCTCAGAAGTCAATTGATGGGAAAACACCTATTTGGGTGAAAGGCATTGAATTTCCATAATTTTTCCTTCATAAAAATTAATAAATAAATAATAAAAAATTGAGGAAAGAAAAATCTTGGAGGGAAAAAGATTTTGCAAAAGGCAGTTATAGTGCATTAAGAAGAGGCGTCTGATTCGTTACAACTTCCCAAAATTAAAAGAGGGGTTCCCAAACCCTAATTTCAATTTTCAAAGAGATCACATTCCTCGAAAGTAGAGAAGAGAAGAGGGAAACCCATTGCAACGAAGATGAGGATGAAGAAGGTTACCCACAGTGTTCCAAAGAAGCAAAGGAAGGCTACTGATTCATCACAAATAATATAAAAGCCTAATAATAGAAAGAAAACTTCTCCTAAAGCATCTAAAGATTTATCTATGGCTATTATCCCATACAAGGCTCTGATTCCTCTGAGAGAAGTTACTCTAGCACTAACTAAGGAAGACCGAAGAGATCCCATGTTGTGGCTTCCTAAAAATCTGTCGAATTTATTCACGGCAAAGAGAAAGGGCAGTAAATTGACCACAAATAAAAGGACATCTGAAGACGATCTATATGGGTGGATGTCTAATGCATTTCTAGAAATCTTCAAGAAAGAAGAGAAGAAGAAGATGGAGACTCCAAAAGAAGAAACTTTCAAGATCAATGCTGACGAAAGCAAGAAAAAAAGCATTGTAGTAAGTTCTCAAGCTAGAGAAAAACAGAAGGCTGAAACAGAAACTGAAGAAAATCAAAGCCAGGAAGAACCACAAAAGCAAGTTTCTGAAGACAAGGATGAAGAACCATCGAATAATACTGACAAAAAAGGAAAGTGTTATCGATGAAGAAGAAAAGGAAAATCAAGTGACTCCTCAATCAGTGACTCTTCTAATAGTGAAGAAGATCTAGAGAAGATTGTCAGATAAACTCTTGAAGAGCTAAAGAGGACTAAAGAAGCCAGAGAAGATCCAAACTATGTGACTTCTTCATTTTTAATTCTAGTTGAAATATTAGAGAGTAAAGATGGTGTACCTTTGAAAGTTAGAATGAAATAAATCTCACTAAAAAGAAAAACGGGTCCTGTACTTAGAGGCAAAAGAAGAAAGCTGACAAGAGACCAAGGAAGAAGTCCTGCTCAGAACCTAAAGTTGAAGAAATACTGCTTAGATCACCTGCAAAGAAGAAGGCTGAGAAGAAGAAAAGGAAGAAAACTCTTACTAAAAGCAAAAAAAAAAGACTGGAGAGTCATCCAAAGCTCGATAGAAGTTCTTGAATGAGGAGTGTAAGAAAAAATGGAGGACGATCTATGATTAAGGGATGATTATAGAAAGGGTGATTAATGAGTATGCTTTCGAAAAGTATGGATTGACAGAGTTCTTAATAGAGAAAGGGCTATTCAAATCAGCCATGTTTAGAAAGGGTTACAATCTGACTCTAATGCATGAGCTCTACAGCAACCTGACTCTTGCTATCAATACTCTAACAGTTGAAGGATATCATCATGTATTTGTGAGAGAAAAGATGGTAGGGTTCACACCTGACGGCATAAATGAGTATTTGGAGTTTCCCACTAAAATTGAAAATGATGTGTTTGAAGAAGGCTTTGAGTACACTGCTGAAGTTATTAAGGAGATAACTTGTGAAAAGTGCAGCTCATAGGAACCTGAATCAAGATTTTCAGCCTCTCTATAGTTAGCATAATTTGAGACGTAGTCATGATGACATGGCAAGGTAACAAGACACAAGATGATATAGTAAAAGCATGTGGAGATATGAAGCCTAGAACCTATCTTTAGAGAGTCTATTTTTGGCAAGAAGCATCAAGGTGAAAGGATCTCTTTTGAAAAGCAAGCCATGAGGACTATGTGGAGGATATTCTAAAGAAGGGAGTAATCTATTTTTGGCAAGTATGAAGATCATCACTTGGAGACCAAGATTGCAATGGAATTTAGTTTGGTGTCAAGATATGGAAAGACACAAACTAAGAAAGGCAAGGGCAAGGCAACATGATTCTCAAGACCATAATTAGCAATACAATTTGAAGAAAAAAAAAATCAAAAGCTAATTATCGGCGGAGTTACTTGGAGACACAAGCTATTTTTGGCAAGTGCATAGATTTGAAAGAAGATTGATGACCCAAACTTGGGATGAATGAAGATCATGCTTGGAAGATATTCAAGAGCTAAACTTGGATATTGAAGACCAAACTTTGATTAATGAAGATCAAGTTTGATGATTGTTAAAGACCAAACTTGGATGAATGGAGATCAAGTTTGGAAAGAAGATTTTGAAGACAATCTTTGGTGAGGCGGAGATGCGCCTTGGTGGATGTGACCCTCAAGAGAGGGACCTGCTAATATGATGTGAGGAGGCAAGCTAGTTGTTGGCAGGAAGAGCTCAAGAGGAGTTGACAACATCGACTTGGACTACCACAATCGGGAGGACTGGGGCTTCACAAGGTCACATTGCAACGGAAGCTAGAACTCAGTCAAGATCAATAGGTGGGCCGTGTTGCAAGCTCAGTTACAACAAGAGTTGCAACGTCTAACTTTAGAAGGTGTCTAAGTTAGGAAGCCGCGGAGATTCTAAAAGAGGGATACGCTATTTTTGGGACATTGAGACGACTATATAAGAGACCCTATTTTGAGATTTAGGGTGTGCCACGAGTGATGTACTCCAAGTGTGTGGCTGAGGAGAGAGTGGACATCCGGCAATCTAGAGAGGGTTATTCTTTGTCATTGTGTGAGTGAAAGTAAGTGTTGTACTCTTCTCTCTTTCCCACTTTTAGGGGTTGTTTGGTTACCTGTATGTAGCTATAATGTAAGTGGTTTTACATGTAAGTGACTGTTTGGTTTGCTGTAAAACTTCCATTTACATGTAAGTGGACTTACATCTCACCCACTTTTACAGTAATTCAACTTACAACAAAATTTGCTGTAAATTGAAATGCAATAAAGTAAGTGGTATCCACTCACCATTATATTTAATTATAAAAATATTTAATAAAGTAATTATCTTTAAATTTAATTATAAAAATTTTATGACAAAAATATTTTTTTTATTGAAAATATTATATTGTTTTAAAAATAATTATAAAAAAATTTTAAGTAATAAAATTAAATAAATATTAAATATTTATATGATTAAAAAATTTTATGACAAAAATATTTTTTTATTAAAAATATTATATTGTTTTAAAAATAATTATAAAAATATTTTTAAGTAATAAAATTAAATAAATATTAAATATTTTAATAATTTACTATTTATACGATTAAATATTTTTATTATTGAAAATATTATATTGTTTTCATAATTATATAATTATTTTTAAGTAATAAAATTAAATAAATATTAAATATTTTAATAATTTACTATTTATATTATTAAATATTTTTATGAAAAATATTTTTATTATTGAAAATATTATATTGTTTTCATAATTATATAATTATTTTTAAGTAATAAAATTAAATAAATATCATATTTTTATAGTTTAGTATTTATATAATTAAATATTTATCATAATTATTTTTATAAAATTAATAGAATTAATTATAAATTTTTCAAGTAATAAAATTAATTAAATATTAAATATTTAACTTTATTAAATTAATTAATTAATTTTATTTAAATTAATTTTAATGATTAAAATAATAATAATTATAATAATGGGGGTAATCTCACTAACTCACTTACATGATATTTATAAATTTAAACTTATATCAAACCAAACAAATAAAAAGTAAATACATCAATCCTATTTTGACGAAAGAACCTAATAAAGAATGACTGTAATTTAAAATACAACATTTTCGGGCATATGTAATTCTAATTACAGTACAACCCGAACAACCCTTTTAGTGAATTGTTCTTTTTCTCGGGTTCGGCCCCCGATCGTAGGCGGCCATGCTCGAACTACGTAACTAATTTGTGCTGTCTCTTTTCTCTTGCATGTTTGATTTTATATTGAGTGTATGTGATTACATTATATGAGAGATTGATCGAAAAATTACGACACTACTATTCCTCCAGATCCAACACTCACAAGTGCTAGCTTTGTGGAAATGATGAACAAACTAATTAAAAAGGACGAAGGAGAGAATGATGAACAAAAATATCTGTGGTAGTTTGAAATTTTCAAGAACTTTTTAGTTCTAAAATAATTTTCATAAAATAAAAATTAATTTACCTATATTCAATGCTGATATACGTGTATATATAATCTAACAAGTTCAATATAAAAAATACTTATTTAATATATGTAGGTATGCTCGGAACCAGATGTTTTGAACTATTGTAAAGTAAATCTACTAATCATTGTATTAATGCATTAAGTGCTTTCTTCTTTTTCCTCTTATCATCATGTATAACATTGAAGAAATAGACAACCATCTACCTCAATGTTTCCTGCTTTTAGAGTGTTCTTTGCAAAAAGAGTGTTGCATGATCATTTCACCTCGTACAGAAGGAGTTGGCAATTGGACATAAAAGCAAGAAGAAAATGATACAAACGGGGCACACAATGAATGGGAGTTTGTGAGTGATGTTTTCAAGCTCCTGCTTGGAAGAAATTTGGCCTGTTTGTGGAAGTACTAGATCACCTATAAGTAGCACAATTAGCACAATTACAGTTTAATAATTGGCCTATGGATTTTACCTTTGAAAAAGGAAAGTGCTCCGAAATGCCTAATGAATAAATCTTTGAATTTTTATCATTAGTTGTAATCCAAGAAGTATAGTTGGCCTATGAATTTGGAGACATGATCTTGAAATATGTGCTAAATGATAATCACCTTAATTAGAGTGGTTTGTAAATGAATCATGGGTTGGCATCCTCCGGAGATGAACCACAGATAATTAAAAAAAAGTATTTTTTTTTTTAATAAATATGGATGGACCATGATTATACTACTAATTTCCAAAAATAATAATAATAATAATAAAATAATGCAAGTAACTAGAAAAAGTATACTATAAAAATTAGAGGTAGCATGCTAATAATATAAAAAAAAAAGAGTAAGAAAAGTTATACTTACTCTAAACAGTTGTATGAAACATTGTCCCCAAGATATATGCCATGCCCTTTCTTTATTGAATGTAATCTAAAATTTTGTAAAAATAATTGAAAAATAATAATAAATACGAGCATTTTCATAATATTGATAATGATGTAGTGTCTGGCAGAATAAATTAACTTTTGAAGACAAATATTTTGTTTTTAATTTTTTTTTTTAAAATACATTGACAAATTAACAATAATGAGGGTGTTGGCAAACATGTCAATTTGAAATAACCTATGATCATGAAACAAATGGATAAACATTTAAATGAATTTGATGCTCTGAAAATAACCAAACTAGAACTGAAGAAATGATAAATATTGGCTAAATGGTAAATGCGTTTAATGGTGTAAACGTTTTGTTAATTAAATATCAGAAAGAAAAGAATTTCTTTTATAAGCTCTAATATCTCTTTATTAAAAAATTATTTTGAAGTTAAGTAAATATAATTAGTATTCCGTCCATGGTGTTCAATTAATAATTTTCAACATTTTAGTCTATAAAAAATTAGAATTTTATGTACTTCAATATTATTTAAACATTATTAATTTAGTTCTTTGCTACCTGAAGTTTCATTCCTTAATTTTGAAAACATTTTGGTTTGATTACTTCCTGGTTTTCAATAATTTCTGGCCAACGACAAAACTATTTTGCCTTCTTTAAAAGAAAACAAGTCCATAAAATCGTCATAAAAGATGATTAAGAAAAATGCAAGAAGACAACCCAGTCATCTATGAGGGGGCTTTTTTAAATTATAGAAATAGGCATATTTTCAGCTGAAAATTCACGTTTACCCTCAAGAATTTTTAAACTTCCAAACAACCTGCCAGTTTCAATACCTCAGATAACCTTTTTAATGCTTCACCTCTTTTACCTTGCATTATGAAATTCCATCATTGCCTCTTTAAACCTTTTAGATACATTTTTATTTTTTTGTATTCCTTTTGCATGTACTCATTTCTTAAAATAAAGAACTTATTTTTAAACAACAGAGCTCAGCTTTGTTTAAATAGAAACTTCATTTCTTGGAACAAAACTCATTTCTTAAACAAAAACCTATTTATTAGATAAACTTCATTTTGTTAAACAAAACTCATTTTTAAATGTAAACATTGATATTTAAAACAAAACCAA
>NW_024087984.1:0-78691 GCF_009730915.1 Dioscorea cayenensis subsp. rotundata
CCAAGACTACGGGACTGTTTAGTTACCCGTAATAGAGTATGATGTAATTTGTTTTACGGTAAAATATATGTTGGGTTGTTAGTTTCTTCGAAAATGTGTAAGTCGGGGTGAAATTTAGCGCATTTGGACTCTACCAAATGCCGTAAGTCCAGAATGCAAAGAAATGTTTCTAATTAACTTTTAGTTAAAGCTCACCACTCAAAACGCTTTTCAATTAACTTCTCATTCACAAACGGCAATCGACATCTAGGGATTCATCGCAGCACCTCGCCTTCGCGATCAAGGTCGACGGCTCCCGAGGATTCATCGCGCACCAATTCCCCGAGGGCTATCGGCGGAGGATCGCTCGGATCTCCGGTGTTATCGCTCGGCCTATGTGGTGTCTCACAAGATCGCCGCCGGGTTCCCCTGATAGCCAAGATTAGCGAGTGTCTTCTTCTCCCGAGATCAAGGTATGTTCCGATCCCTCTTCTCCATTTTCCTTCACTCGGCTCCGGTGACGGTTTCGCCGGCGATGGTCCGGTGATCTTGTCCTTTTTCCTAGCTGGGAATAGATGAGACCATTAGATAAAGAAAATCGAGCGAGAATTAGGGTTTGGGATCTAGCCGGAGGTGAGGCGCTTGCGGGAGTGACGGCCGGAGAGGAGTGGGAGAATGCTGGGAGATGCACCGTACGGGGGCTTATGGCTAATCTAAGCTTTGTTGTTTCTCTGATGTGATCTGATTTATTATTCACTGCCTTGTTTAGGTTTGTAAATTGGAGGTCCGCTTTTTCTTATTGATTTCACGCCCTCTTGAAGAACTCCATTTATCGACTTTTGTCTACATCTTTTTGCGAGAGTGACATTTTTCGCTTTTTATTTCATCTGCCTTTTGTTTATTTATTTACTCTTTCTGAGTTACTTTTTGATGAATTTTATTATTTGGAGTGGATTGATATGCTCGTCTCGTTAAGTTTGAATTGGTATGCGAGGGCTGTTAGTACGAGGTTTAACATGCATGTGAGTGATTCACATGTTATCAATCGTCTCCGACATGTAAGAAAAATATGGTTAATAATAAAAAAACTTAAGAGTTTAAGTGGAGTTTCGTGGGATGATTCAGAGAAGAAAATCATTATGGGTATTGAAGAATTCCAAACGTACATACGATGTAAACCGAGTTGGGTTTTTGCAATCGATATTTGTGTGCATTATCTCTATTTACTTGTCTTTGTTTGTTTTCATGTAGTCCCATCCTACTGAAGCTATTTACATCAATAAGCCTATTGAAGATTATGAAGAGATGGCTATCGTTTGTGGGAATGATCAAGCAACAGGGTCATTTGCAAGAACAGGCTCTCAAAGCTCTAGGAGTTTGGGTGTCCGCATGGAAATGCCATCAACACCGCCGACATTGGATTCTGACGATGTTCCACAAGGGTTGAATGATTGGGACTTTGCACAATCACAACCTCCTTTGGCGGAAACACCAACAACATCCACTTCGAAGACCAAAGAAGTTAACAAGGGAACAAAGCGCCTAAAGGCGGCAAGAATTGGAAGTCATGCAAAAAAATCTCCACTCGGATTGGATAGGCTTGCAAGTCGTCGCAGAGACGGACAAAGGTGTACAATTGAGTAAAAGATTATATGATGAGGTCATGACTTTGATTGGCTACTACAATAAGTCTCGACCTTGGTTTAGCTATATGATCATTTGAATGCCCAAAATAATCGCAAACTCGCTTTTTATAAACAAAGATCATGACCTTCGATGCTTTTTGGGTGGATGGTTTCCTTAGGCGATTTGGGGCGTGGTGGTGGGGTTTGAGATCGTCTACTGTTATGATTTTCTTATTTTGCGTGTTTTTGAGTTTGTGGACATGTCTTATTTTGTATTTTGCTATTGTTTGGTGTTGTTAAACTATGTCATGTTTTATGAACATGTTGAGAATTTAATGGTGTTGGTTGTTGAAATTAGTTTGTTGTTTGATGAACATGTTGACTTCTAGAATATGATTTATTATTAAGTTTATATCTTGTTTGAGGAACATGTTGAGAATTTGATGGTGTTGTTGAACCATGTCATGTTTTATAAACATGTTGTGAATTTAATGGTTTTGGTTGTTGAAATTAGTTTGTTGAGTTTCTAATTTGTTTGATGAACGTGTTGAGTTCTTGAATATGATTTTTTGAGTTTATATCTTGTTTTATGAACATAATTTGAAATGAGTATGCTAAAGTGATAAGCACTAAATGATGGTTGTATTAGTAAGTTAAATTCTAGTATATCGAATAACTAATTTAAATAAATAAAATGGATAAAATCCATTAACATAAATCTATTTAAATAAATAAATACATTAGATTTAAATAAATAAAATAGATTTTAAATGAAATATTAAAAATATATAAAAAATATAAAATTTTGGCAAAATGGGTAATCTCACCACTTACTTTACATGGTGATTTTAATCTACAATTTACATCAAACCAAACACTTGCAAAGGAAATGCAGTATTTTAATTTACAGGTAACCAAACAACCATAATGTAAGTTAAAATACAGTAATTTGACTTACACTGTAATTTGACTTACACTGTAATTTGAAATACGGGGAACCAAACAACCCCTACATGGTTTAGTGATAAGTCACTTTGACCACGGATGCAAGTGGGGCGGGATGGGGAATGGAATCCCCATCCTCATTCCCGTTTCTCATGGGACAGGGATTCTCCGCCTCAAAATTTCCCACCGAGGAGAAATTCCCCCCACTCACTTTTCCGCGAGGTTGGAGAATCCTCGCGGGATCGAGAAATTCCTACCCCACCAAATTGTTTTTTTCTAATTACACATGTAACGCATCATATATGAAATTAAAAAAAATAAACAAAAAATTGCCCAAAATAAGTATTATTTAATGTATGAGAAAACAATAAACTAACAAAGTAATTGATGGTATGAAGAATTGAAGAAGGGGAACAGCGGAAGTTGGGATTTCATAAGAGATGTTCTACTTACAAGTTGAGATTTCAATAAAGTTGATAAATTAATCAATTTAATCTTAATTTTAATATAACATATTTATCTATAATAGTAAATAAAAAAGTTATGATTAAAATTTTTAAAACAATTTTTCATATAATTATCTCCAGGTATTGTATTGGAGTAGCACTAATTTTTATTAAAAATCTAAACCATTATTAATAAATACCAAAAATAAAATTTTTAAAACCCAAATATTTGGTCATTATAATATTATATCAATTGAATTTGTTTAGTAAATAAAATTAAGTATATAAGTTATTTTTAATATATATAATATATATAATATATATTTAATTTAAAAATCAGAGAATCTTCTCCCCGCGGGGCCCGCCCCACCCCGCGGGGAGTTTATTTCGGGGAAATCCCCGCCCCGTCAGGGCGGGTCCCCGCTGGAAACGGGGATTCCTCATCCCACTTGTATCCTTAACTTTGATGGTAAATGGACATTTGCGGTGCAGTACTATCCACTAAAACTCATTATTATATAGTACTATTTATTTATTGTTCATTATGTCACAATGAGTCTTTTTTTTAAAAAGAGTTATATTTTTCACCTTTTCATATTACCATCATGAGTTACGGTTTATAATATATTTTAGGCGCACATATTAGATTTTAATTGTCCCACATGTTAATTCGTCCTGTATAATAAATTTTAAAAGATTGTTAAACCATTGTAAGATGTCAAGGATAAGATAATTTTTTTGTTTTAAAATTTTCCAAATGAACATAGTATTTCTTATTTTTTTTGCATGTAAAATATGCGCACTACTTTATGTGCATCAAATATGTAATTAATTTTTTTCAATAATTTTATTGAAAAATATAAATTAAAATATGGATTTTTATTTAATAAAAAATTGTATTTATATGATTTTACCTTTTCGTTGATCCATCGGGTTGAACATGTATAATTCTAACTTTGCATATGATGGATATATATATATTCATCTATTAATGTTTGTAGATAAACAAATCGAACGGCTTTATGAATATGAATAGCGCACAATGTGTGAGATGTCTAGAATCGTCGAATTGTTGATTCAAACAATAACCGAATAACCTGGACTATCCAAAGCTGATTTACATCCTCTTGAAAAAAACATTAATAGACCCTCACACCCTCTCACCTACCCAACTAGACAGGTACAATGGTATGGACATTGTTTATATAACTATTGCACTCTCTTTTCTCATCCTTCTGTATCTGTCTCTCTTTTCTTTTTTCTTCTTTGCGAATGTTCATAGAACGTCCGAGGTTTACGTTTTGCCATATATATATATATATGGAAAATATGATTAATAATTCAATAATAATGAAAATATATAAGTATTATTGACCTTTTTCAAAAACCCACCCATGTCTCGGAAGTGGTGGAAGTGACTTCCCAGTACTTCCATGTATTTGGTTATGAAAATCATCCTAAAAATTAAAAGAGAGGCTTATAAAACATTTAACTTTCTTAGGAATCATTTGACATTGTTTTTGTTTTCTTGTTTTTTGTTTTTGTTCTTTTTTATGTTTCGTTTTTGTTTTATTGTTAATTTTTTTGGAACAAAAATATGTTTGGATACAGAAGTTGTATATTTCGGAAAGCAAAAAAAATACAAAAGCAAAAAAAAAAAAGTATTGCAAAATTTTGTATTATTTTCTTAATTTATATTTTTATAATTATTATAATTTTTTTATATTAGTACACAAAATTAACTTGTATTAGTAAACAAAGTTTTTTTCGTATATTTTTATAAAAAATATAAAAATTATAAGATGTAAAATTTTTATAAAATTGTATTAATGACAAAAAAATGAACACATAATATATTGATCTTTTGTGATAATTAGAAAAGATTTAAAAAGGAAAAAATGAAGGAGATTTCAGAAGAAAAATCTCAAATCTCTAACTATCTTTGTCTCAAATTTCCTAACTATCTTAAAAAAAAACATATAAATCTCAAAAAAGAGATGAAAAAATAAATTTTGAGATTGGAAAAAATCAAGAAAAAAATTATGAAGAAAAAAAGAGAGTGTACCTCTCGGAATATCAACATGCACATTTGTCTAAACCATTATTGCCTATGAGGAAAAGATAGTAATTAATGTGTTTAATGAGTTAGGTTAATATTTTGGAAATGTTTTCAAAATAGTGGAAAACATTGTGTTTCCACTTTTTTTTTTAAAACATGGGTGTTGTTTTCAAAATTTTTGGAAACAAAAATTGCCATGTTTTTCTTATTTTGTTTTCAAAATTTGGAATTGATAACAAAAACAAAAATTTGACAACAATGCCAAGCAATCCCTTAGTTTTCACTTCCACATAGAAAAATTTTAAAGTGAGATTTTGGGAAAAAAATGAACTACAGACGGAAGTTTTCTCTCAACAAGCATGTCACCCCACTCCTTCCCCCGGAGAATAAGCAGGAAACCCTATCCCTATGATCCCTACTATTTATGAGTACCTTATGAAATTGCCCTGGGTGATCCATCAATAACTATTTGAACGAACATAGTCACAATCGTGTTGTATAGTTGCAGTGTCCCCCATTTGGGAATTACACCTCTTAAACTAACCTATTTCTATCGTTTCTCCAACCTTAGGCCTTCCTTAGGGAGAAGAGTTGAAGGGGGTTTTGGAGATAAGGGTTCTCTCAACCCTTACTTGGGGGAGAAGGGTTGAAGGGGGTTTTGGAGATAAAGGTTCTCTCAACCCTTACTTGGGGAGAAGGGTTGGGGAGGGGGGTAAGAGAGTTTAGGAGGTAAATGTGTGTGTGTGTGTGTGGGGGTGTTAAAAACACCCCATTTTTTAGAAGAGTTGATAATTTTATGGATGAAAATACCTTTATTATAACTTTGTAATGACTAACAATATCCATATATTTTGGGAGTGAATCTAAAAAAAAGCTTCATCTCCTCCTTTCATCACCGGAGATCTACCGGTGATGAAAATATTAATATAGAGTTATGAGTTGGTATATATATAAAGTTAGAGTTACATTGAAAATATTAATATTAATTCTCATATTTATTGCTAACAAAGTGTTGATGCTTGAGTATATATTGTTGTTATAAAAATTATTATTTTTTAAATATTATAAAGTTATATATGCAAGTTTACTAAAAATGTTATGTATTAATGATTGGTTTTTGTATTAATTGTATTCTTTAAACAAACGCAAACATTGTTGGCAGGACACCACATAAATAAATAAATGCCACATCTAAACATTCATTATTGAATTAAGAAACATGATAAAAAAACTATTTTTTTAAATTTTCCTTAACCTTATAATTATGATTAATTAATGCATATGAAAAAAAAAGGTCGTGTTATAAAAATAAAAGTATGATAATTGCGAAAAAGAGAGGGGTCTAGTAAACTTGCTGCTAAACTAAAAAGAGATAACTAAATTGGAGCATAAACAAGGGAGGATTTTATGTTTCAATGGAACTGGAAAGGACTTGCAAGAAAGGAAGTTTGTCAAAGTTAATGTTCCGTTTCCAATATATGGATGTATCATTACATCCCCCGTACATACTTAGTCATGTTACCAAACTCAATTTGTCTAACAATGATACCTACTAATGATATTTCTTTTTTTTTTTTGGGCATTTAGCTCAGCAAAATTTGTATGTACATTATGATGTTTTTGTGTTGGGGGCCTATAACAAGAATTGAAAACTATAATAGAACAATTCACACCCACGAACACTACTAGACAAGAAACAAATATAGTCCAATCATTTGGGCAATGAAAGCTTAATCAAACTAAGCCAAATCTTGGGGGAAAACCCTTTAGTGTGAGGGGAAACCACTAGACAAGTTAATTAGTATCTTTATTATGAGAAATAAGTCAATACAAAGTTTTATAAGCTACTCTTCTAGCAAATTAAGACTAAATACAAGAGGAAATACTTCTCTGGGCTACAATAATCCAACCTCAAAGGAAATCCAACTTGCTAGAAACTTATCTCTCACCCTTAAAATATTGGTCTTTCAAGAATCAAGAGAAGAGCTTAGCGGTAACATACTCCCCTTTTTCTCCTGGCTTTCTATAGAAGATTGCAAAATGAAATGGAAATGAGTTTATCTTTGACTGAACCATGATGATGATAAAAGACATGCTGGAAAAAAAAAGCCCCTTAGACAAAGGAGGCTTATTTAAAACAACAACAAAACTAACAACTAAGTAAAGAACCATTCAAACAGCAAAAAGGCCACATGCTAATAAAACCTCCTCAAGTGAGGTAAGGTGCAATGAGGCCTAACTTGAAAATATAACCTTTGAATGCCAACTTAGCAAGAGCTTTGGTGACAGTATTTGCTAATTGATCAACTACATGAATGTGTAGGACTTGAACCTACTTGTGTTGAACTTGATGACGAGCACATAATGAAAATCAATGCTTCATTCAATTGTGATAAACAAGATTCTCGCAGAGATATTTAACATCAATATTGTCACAATATATTGTTGGAGTCTTTATAATCGAAAGACCTAGCTCAAGCAAAAGATTTTTCACCCACGTAGTTCAACAAGAGCATTTGAAACAACACAGTAGTCCGTTTTAGTAGAGGAATATGTGATGGTGGATTACTTCTTAGACGACCAACTAATATGATTAAGTCCATGAAAAGTAGGTAACCAGAAGTAGAAACTTGATCACAAACATCACCAACCCAATCTGCATCAGAGTACATGGTAAGATTAAAATCATAATGTCACAATAGACGCAAGCCATAGTGAGCCATGCCTTTAAGGTACCGGAGTACTTGCTTGAGAGCCGTCTAGTGTAGTGCTAAGGGTGCATGAATGCATAAACTTGGCTAGTTTGTTGACAAAGTAACATATGTCAAGTATGGTGGAAGACAAGTATTGAAGTTTACCAACAAGTGTATGGTATTGAGTAGCATCTACTAGTGGCATACCATTTGTTACTTGGAAAAGATGAGGAAAACTCATAGGAGCATGAGCAGCATTATAGCCAAGCATATTTTCATCATGGAGAATCTCATTTATATAATGCAATTAAGACAAGATGAGATAATCCGAGCATCACAAGACTTCAACACCAAGAAAGTAAGTAAGAGTGCTAAGATCTTTGATGGCAAACCGAAGAGCAAGTGAAGTGACAACCTTATTAATCATGGTTAAGTTACTGCAAGCAATGATAATATTTTCCACGCAAATAAGGATATAAATAAGAGTAGCAGTGCAACGATGAATTAAGTGTGAGCTATTAGATTTGGATTTCATAAAACCCAATGAGAAGCGATGAGTTGTGAGCTCAATATACAAGACATGAGTATCTTGATTAAGGCCATATAACACTTTACATAGATGACAAATATAGGAAAGGAATGCATCATTTTCAAAATTGGGAAGTTGAGACATGTATACCTCATAGTTAAGACGACCTTGAAGAAAAGCGTTAATGATGTTGAGTTGTCAAAGTACTCAGTTGTGGTTGATAGCAAATGAGATCACAATGTGAATGGTTATCAGCTTAACCACTGGTCTAAATGTAGAGTGAAAATCAATAGCCATTAAGTGAAGCCCTAGGCAACAAGACGAGCTTTGTATTAGTCCACAGACCTGTATGTTTTTTGCTTATTCCTAAACAACCAATTACAAGCAATGAAATTTTTGTGGGGATAATATGGCACCAACTCCCATGTTTGGTTTTTAAGCAGAACATCAAACTTAGCTTTCATGG
The DNA here is from genome assembly GCF_009730915.1 of Dioscorea cayenensis subsp. rotundata. Classification (NCBI taxonomy): domain Eukaryota; kingdom Viridiplantae; phylum Streptophyta; class Magnoliopsida; order Dioscoreales; family Dioscoreaceae; genus Dioscorea; species Dioscorea cayenensis. Next base: position 8,743 of record NW_024087984.1, read on the forward strand.
CTGCTTTCCACTCAAGGTATTGATTGGCTTGTTTGAGGGTTTGTGGGATGAAAAATTCAACATGGGCCAAATAGACAAAGATTTACTTGGGTTTATGAGGATGGTAGAGGATTGAATAACTTGGCTTGCATTTACTATAACATATAAGGTTGGGTTGACATAGTAGATGGAGTTCAAGCTTTGGTTGGAGGGTGAGAGGAATTGGTAATTGGAGAAGGCAAGTTGGGTTTGGTAGGGATGGTAGAGGATTGAATGGGCTAGAGGGGTGGAGATGGTGAGCAAGAGGCTTGACAAATAAGGTTAGGTTGACATTTGGAGTAATCAAAGAATGGGCATGTAGAAGGAGAAGGAGGAGAGGAGATCGATGGTCTTTCAACATAGATCATACCCTGTCATAGAGATGAAAGGGGTTGTATGGGATCAATAAGAGGTAAGGATTGTTGTTGGTGCACATGAATAAGAGAGGAGATGATGTGTGCAAAACATCCGCATAAGATGGAGGAGCTCATGTCGATGCCGTTGGTGCATTGCCAGAGCCATAAATTATTGAGAAATTGAGTGGGAATGGGTGATGGGGAAGGCATCCACTATTGAAGAATGGATTAGTATTGGAAAGGGTAATTCATGAATTTGTTGATTATAAGAGTGATGAGGTGGTGTGGGTGTTGGTGTTAAAATGCTCCCTCGGTTCTTTTTTATCTGTTGTGGTTAACCGAATCTCACATACCAAGAAACTTAGTTATTTCAAAAAAATTTATAACAAAATAGTTATCTTTCCAAAATTACCCCTAATTTATATTTTCACATTTCTCTCTCATATTTAATTCCAAAAAGAGAGTTGAATAGAGTGTTAATGGTAATTTTGAAAAAAAAATAATAAATGCTTCTTAATGTTAGAAAATGATAGATAAAAAGGAAACATGGATTTATGACAGATAAAAAGCGAATGGAGAGAGTATATCCTATGCTAAAAAGTTTAAACTTTTGTTTGGCAACATGTGAAAATAATTAATGTTTTGAATGGAAAAACATATTCAAGAAAGTGCACATCACGAGACAAATAAATTTTAGAATTTAATGGGTCAAAGCATTGATGACAATGATGAATTAAAGAAAAAAACCAAACCAAATAAACACAAGGTATCAATGTGGGCTTAAGTTTATTCTTCAATATGGCTTGAGCCATGGGTAACACAAGTACCAAAAAATTTTAAAAAGGCCATTAATATGGCTTTAGTTGAAATAATTGTTCAATTAGAGAATAATAGTTTAAAAGGGGGTTGGTAAGCGATTTATTAATTAAACTACGTGATGACAAGCAAAAGACCAAAAAGCTTATGGAAGAGATGCATCATGTAATAGTGTTCTTGCGGTTTTGAAAAATATGTCAATGGCAACATTCAGCAAGTGCAACCCTTTGAGGTGTGTATGGAGGAGTTAAAAGATGTTATATACCATTAGAATTGAGATATGAATCAAGACTTTTAAACTTCCCACCACCATTTGTATAAAAGAATAAAATTTTGGCATTAAAGTATTTTTCCACTAAAGAATGAAATTTTTGAAAAACCTTTTTAATATCACTTTTTTGTTTTAAAATATATAACCAAATGTATTTCATGTATTGATCAACAAAGATACAATAATATAATTTTTTATCTAGTGAAAGAAAAGGAGATGGTCCCCATAAATCACTAAAAATCGTTTGAAGCCTTTTAGAACTTGACAAAGTAAATCGTGCAAAAGGTTGCCGATGTGCTTTATTTGATAAATACGAATTGCAAAAATTAAAATTTTCTTGTGCTAAAGCAAGAAAGGAAAATTTATTTAAAATAATTTTCAAAACCTTAGCATAGGAATGACCTAACCGATGATGCCAAGTGGCAATGGGAACATTTAGGGAGGCCATTTAGACTTGTGGGGATTTTAGAGAAGAGATATCAGGCCACTCATACATACTATCCTTACTTTGCCGCGCACCATTTGCATTGGCAAATCCTTAACAAGAAAATGAAAGGAAAAGAATTCAATAGAGGTTAGATAATCTTGACAAAATTTTGAAACAGAAATTAGGTTTTGTTTAAGGGCAGGAGCACATAAAGTATGAGATAGTATAAAAGCATTGTTTCATGTATGCAATTGGGTAGAACCAGTGTGAGTAATTGGAATTTTGTTACCATTACCATGGTGACTCCCTCAATGCCATTGTACTCATGCATGTTGTGTGCCTTAATATATATGTGGAGCGATTCATCGGAGTCTACGATCCAGGGATTGTTAGGTTTCTTAAAGTTGGTAATGTAGTTTTTCGTTTGACCTCAAAATGATTATGAGACTGAGAGTGGTAGATTGCCACAACATGCCCAATCTTGTATCGGCCAAACCCTGGGCCCGGCACATGACATCCCCGAGGAGGGACACCCACACCACTCAACCCTCAAGTTGCCGCAAGACTGACAAAACCCTAGGATGAGCAATACTAAATAGAATATACAAAAGTAAGGAATACATAGATATATAGGGGAAGCAAACAATATAATAACCTGGTAGAAGAGTTCAATGGAATATGTTCTTCACAAGTAGAACAAAGTTCAAAGAGCTATAGAGACAAGCAAGCAAACCAAGAAAACAAAGTTCAAACACACTACTGGATCCATGTCCTTATACAATAAGTTCATGCTCAAAGGATAACATACATGATACTGGAAATGAGTAAGAAAGAAAGATGATGAATGCCCAACATTTCACCTTGCTACCATGCTACCGACCAGTAGAGCCTAGAATAGAAAAGGAGAGGGTGAGTAACCTAAGTCACTCAATGAGTGGGTTAGCACAATTATGATAGAATACACCAAAAAAATCGATAAAAACTACAAAGCTAGGTTTTTTTGCCATAATACAAAAAGATTAGAACATATTAGCATATAACAGTATACACAAGTGTAAAAAACCATAGATAGCATAAAAAATTCCTTTTTTTCTCAAATTAGGATTTCAACATTCATAAATCATGAATAGTAAAATATGAGTTTTAAACCCTAAAACGTGATACTCTTCATCAAATCAATTTACTTTCCAAGTAAGTATACAAATGATCATGTATCCAAGATTTGCATTGTACAAAAACATAATTTCGTAAAAGTACGAAGTTTGCATTGATAAACGCCTAAATGTATGTATTTTATATGTATTAATCTTGTATCATTTGTGAATATGTTAACGAATTGATGCCCGTTTTATGTCTAAATTGGTTATTTCGGTGTTGCATGTCTTAAATGAGTCGAACGATGCTCAAAAATATAAATCGGGATGAATTCGACACCAAAAAGCGGCATTTTTTGGGGGTCCCGACAGAGCGGCATTGTAGCGTATTGTAGCAGGTCATTGTTCTTGTCTGCGACCATTTGGTCGTGAGTTTCCACGGGACTCCATGCGCCCGCATGGGTGCCCGTGAGGTTTGCTGGAAATTCTTAATACTCGGCACTGTAGCGAAAAATCATCGTAGCAAAACACTATAGCCGTAGCATGCACGCATGTTTTTCCCGGGCATTTGGCTGTGAGCTTCACGGGCTCCATGCGCCCGCATGGATGCGCATGGACTGACGGGATATAAATGAAACCGATTTTTCTAGGGCAAAGGGAGGAGTTTTTGGGAGAGTTCTTGGAGCCGATTTTCACCAGTCTTTAGGAGGCAAGATCACACGTTTTGGAGAAGGGAAATCAAAGGGAGAAGCTCGGTTTTGGCTAGATCTTCATCGATCTCTTCTTTGGGAGTTTGTAGACGACGAGGGAAGCCGCCCCCATCGCGGCGTCCGTGGAAGCATTTCCACCTAGCTTGGCTTGTCTTCCTACTTCTATTGTTTGAGGGAGTTTTCTTATGCCATTTGTAGTTGTTTTCATGGACTTGTTGCTTGTATTTGTTCGCATGGACGAGTAGACCCCAAGGTCACCGGATGCCGGTGAACCTTGGGGTGAACTTGTGTATTTGGATGATTTAATTTTGTCTATTGCAATTGTTGTGTATTTGTGATTCATTCTTGGTGCATTTGATGTGTTGCTTACATGAGAACTCTGTAAACCAACTGCTAGGTTGTACTTGGTAGCGTGACCATCGCCCTTGTACTAGACACACCAAGTTTGGAAGGGATTCATGTACGAATACGCCGTGACCATCGGGTATTCTGCACTCCCTCCACCATTAGGGCTAGACCAAGTTGTGTTCGGCCCTAATTAGGGATTTCCCCTCTTGTTAATACAATCGTATGAGGATTTGATCGGAAGAAATTTGCGTGTCAATACTTATACCGGATTAGGGGTTAATTGCCGTGACCATCGGGTTGATCTAATTTAGGAAATCTCTAGGGTCCAAACCTTCAATTGCATGACATTCTTAGCATCCTTTGCACTTTAGTAGCCCCTAGGGAATCCGCATCCGTGACCATTTCTTTCCCCTGATTTTTATACCCCTACCTTATCATAGACTCCATTTGTAGTTCTTTTTATTTCAAGTAATAGATTAGAGAAACCCTTGAATCATTTGGCTAGACAATACGCAAAGAGGAAGTAAGAGTAGATTCTTGGACCCAGGGAATACGACCCTCTCGTGCTCGCACGAGGGGTATTACCTGACGACTCCGTGCACTTGTGGATCGCTCATCAAGTTTTTTTGGCGCCGTTGCGGGGACCCACAAGGAATACTCGAAAAAAACTTAGAGTTTATTTATTTAGCCATTATTTCTTCAATTCTGTACATTTGCTTCTTTTTAGTCATTTTTGCACATATTTTTCCTTTTACTTGCCTTTATTTTGTTTTACTACATCACAACAACCAAATATGTCATTCAAGCTTCAAGGATAAAGTGAGAACACAATAAAACCAAGTTTGTAGCAAAATCTAGAATTAGGGCTTGGAGGCTTGGGGTGATGAGACCCGGCGAAACGGTTGATAAAACTCCGATTAAAACCCAAGAGTGAGTTTGCAAGATGGAGGAGAGGTGATTAGAGAAGAAAACTAAAAAAAAAATGGTGAAGAAATGAGGTAGAGTGAGGGAGAGATGAGAGGAAAACAAGAGGAGAAGAAGGAGGAGAGAGTGGAGAGAGAAAGGGGGACAAAGCCCCTTTAATGGGCAGCCTAGCCCATGCGGGTCCCATGCGGGCGCATGGTGCCCTCATGGGCTGGAAAAAACCAGCCTGAAAGGCTCACGGGCGCCCATGCGGGCGCATGGTGCCCGTGAGCCTCTCAGCCCACGCGCGACCAGTGAGGCCGAGAGCCTCATGGGCACCCATGCGGGCGCATGGCGCCCGTGAGGCCCACAGCTTGAGCGCACAGGGTCCCCGCGAGAGGTCCCTTGCGGCCGCAAGGATGGCCACAAGGCCCCGGATCATGCCACAAGTGTCCATACGGGCCACGGCCCGTATGGACCTGGAAAATTGAAAAATTGGCATGGTTCCTCTCGCAAACTCAATAAAATACGAATTACAACCTCATGGACGCCGAAATAACAATGAAACACAACTAAACAATACTAATTCAAGTCCAAAGCTACACAAGCAAGCCTAAGCATGAGTTGAGCATAACAACAAAAATATGAGAACCTCACGAGCATATGCATTCAACCACAACAAAGAGACTAAGCAACTAAAAGAAATACGAAAATTTAAGGACGACAAATTTAAAGACTTGGGTTGCCTCCCAAGAAGCACTTGTTTAACGTCATTAGCTCGACGTACCTTTTTCTTACCTCAAGGTGGATCAAATGGTGGGGACTTACCTCCAAGCCCAAGAGAAGTGCTCCAAGATGGGAAACTCATCGAGAGGCATGAAAAGACACGGAATTTACCCTTTCCCTCGAAGAATAGTCGATCGATCTCCCGTGGTGGTGATAGTGTGCAATTCATCCCCAATTTCTGTTTCTTGTCCCTCTTACACCAAATTTTCCTTGTGGTTGATTTCTTCTTATTACTCGGCCACGGAAATGTTCCCACATAGCCTACATGCTTTACATGTGTGGGAAGTGGGTTGTTCTCCTTGCACTCATCGCTATCCATTCCTTCCAAGAATTCATCCAAGGGGTTAATTGCCAAGACCTCCTGCACACAATCAGTAATAATCATATCAGTTTCATCAGTAAAGTAGAGGGGATCGTCGTGGTCCAAGGTGTGTTTCATGGCCACGGGAAGAGTGAGAATGACTTCCTCATCCCCCATTCTCAATGTCATTTTTCCCCCTTTTACATCAATAAGGGCACCGGCGGTGTTAAGAAACGGTCGCCCGAGGATCAATGGGACTTCAACATCATCATCCACATCAAGAATAACGAAATCCACAGGGATAATGAGCTTGTCTACTCTAACTAGCACATCCTCAACAACACCGCGGGGCTTCTTGATAGAATGATCTGCAAGTTGTATCGTTATCCTTGTGGGCCTCATGTCTTCTAATCCCAATTTTAAAAAGCAGACTTGTAAGGCATTACATTGATGCTAGCCCCGAGTCCGCTAAGGCTTTTTTTCTTGCATGCCTTCCCCAATCACACATGGAATAATGAAACTCCCGGGATCGATCAATTTCTCGGGGAGCTTCCTCCGAATCATTGCGAGCGAGTTCCGTGGTAGTGCAAGCTGCTTTCTAATTCCTCCAATTTTTTCTCTTATTAGTCGATGGGTCTTTCATAAACTTTGCATACTTGGGCATCTGAGTTAACGCTTCAACAAGAGGGATATTTATGTGCAATTGCTTGAATACATTGAGGAATTTCTTGAATTGAGCCTCGTCCTTATCTTACCTCAGCCTAGCCGGATAGGGGATCACCGGCTTGTACTCGGGTATCCTTGGTGTTGGTAGTTGAATGGTTCCTTCATCTTGTTTTTCCTTTACCCCTTCAAGTTCACTCTCAGATGGCTTAGTATCTTCCCGTGCGGCTACCCCATTATTTTTAGTGCTTGAGCCCTCCTCGGCTCGTGCTTTAACCTGCTTCCCGCTCATGAGAGTGACGGCTTTCAAATGCTCCCTTGGATTATTTTCAGTGTTACTAGGTAAGCTACCCGGCGGTCGCTCCGAGTTTGCCCTAGCAAGTTGCCCCACTTGGTTTTCCAATGATTGAATGGAGGCTTGAACATTCATCAAAACAGTGTTTACTTCAGCGAATTGGTTGTTGATGTTCACAAATTTTGCCTCGGTATTGATCATAAACCTTGCTAACACATCTTCAGTGGTGAACTTCTTCTCGGGATCTTTGAAGAGGTTGAGGTGGAAGTCCCCCAGTGGCTACGGGGGCCGATGTTCTCATTGTTGACCCCAAGAAAAAAATTTGGGTGATTCCTCCACCCCGGATTATATGTGTTTCCATAAGGATTCCCCGGGCCTCCGGGAGCTCCCCAACATAATCAACTCGTCTCAAGCTGGGGCATCCGAGGCTATTGAAATTGGGCACTCAAACAGTGAGCATGCCCGGCCCCATAAGTCTCGCAAGACAAAAGCGCACTGAATTTGAGCTCGTACCCAACACAAACCGATCGAATCTCTTTGTTAGGGGCCTCAACCTTGGCGGCTAGCGCAGTGTTGTCATTTATCTCATAAATTCCAGCTGCCTTTAGGGGGTTGTTGCCTAGTAGACCAATGACACTCATTACTTGCCATGTTTTTCAATCAAGATTTCGAGCATCCTCGGGGTTTTACTACTCAATGACCCCCCTGCTGCAGCATCGATGAGCTGTCTGGTTGCATAATTCAGGCCATTGCAAAGCATCTGGATCCTCATCCACGAGGAAAAGCCATGATGGGGACACTTGCGTAGGAGATCCTTGAATCTCTCATGTGCCTCAAAGAGTGTCTCGGAGTCCCCTTGTTGGAATGCAGAAATCTCTTGTCTCAATCTAGCGGCTTTGCTTGGTGGGAAATACCTAGCAAGAAATTTGTCCACCATTTCCTTCCATGTGGTGATCGATCCCGGAGCCAATGAAGTGAGCCATCTATATGCTGCTCCCCTTAGACTGAAAAGGAATAATCTCAATCTTATCGCATCATCGGACACTAAGTTAATCTTGAAGGTGGAACAAATTTGGAGGAAGCGAGACAAATGAGCATGCGGGTCTTCATCAGCCAACCCATCAAATTGTACGGAATTTTGGACCATCCCAATTGTGCTTGCTTTGATTTCAAAGTTATTAGCAGGCACGGTGGGAGCATGCACACTGAATTCCTCACCAGTAAACTGAGGTCTTTCATAATCAGACAAGGTGCGCCTTGGTTCTGCCATGACTGAAGGTTCACTAATCTCAACTCGTGTTCCTTGATGTTCTGAACTCTCAGCCACCTCTCTCAGTCTTTGATGCAAGGTTCTCTCGATTTCGTTGACAGGTTCTACAAGATTTGCTTGATTGGCGCGTGTCATAAGATGGTGCCTTGCACAGTAATGAGAGTCAATGATTAGGAAATAAGAGGACGATAGTAAAACAAAATAAAGGCAAGTAAAAGGAAAAATATGTGCAAAAATGACTAAAAAGAAGCAAATGTACAGAATTGAAGAAATAATGGCTAAATCAATAAACTCTAAGTTTTCCGAGTATTCCTTGTGGGTCCCCGGCAACGGCGCCAAAAACTTGATGAGCGATCCGCAAGTGCACGGAGTCGTCAAGTAATACCCCTCGTGCGAGCACGAGAGGGTCGTATTCCCTGGGTCCAAGAATCTACTCTTACTTCCTCTTTGCGTATTGTCTAGCCGAATGATTCGAAGGGTTTCTCTAATCTATTACTTGAAATAAAAGAACTACAAATGGAGTCTATGATAAGGTAGGGGTATAAAATCAGGGGAAAGAAATGGTCACGGATGCGGATTCCCTAGGGGCTACTAAAGTGCAAAGGATGCTAAGAATGTCATGCAATTGAAGGTTTGGACCTAGAGATTTCCTAAATTAGATCAACCCGATGGTCACGGCAATTAACCCCTAATCCGGTATAAGTATTGACACAGAATTTCTTCTGATCAAATCCTCATACGATTGCATTAACAAGAGGGGAAATCCCTAATTAGGGCCGGAACACAACTTGGTCTAGCCCTAATGGTGGAGGGGTACAGAATACCCGATGGTCACGGCGTATTCGTACATGAATCCCTTCCAAACTTGGTGTGTCTAGTACAAGGGCGATGGTCACGCTACCAAGTACAACCCTAGCAGCTTGGTTTTACTGAGTTCTCATGTAAGCAACATATCAAATGCACCAAGAATGAATCACAAATACACAACAATTGCAATAGACAAAATTAAATCATCCAAATACACAAGTTCACCCCAAGGTTCACCGGCATCCGGTGACCTTGGGGTCTACTCGTCCATGCGAACAAATACAAGCAACAAGTCCATGAAAACAACTACAAATGGCATAAGAAAACTCCCTCAAACAATAGAAGTAGGAAGACAAGCCAAGCTAGGTGGAAATGCTTCCACGGACGCCGGGATGGGGGCGGCTTCCCTCGTCATCTACAAACTCCCAAAGAAGAGATCGATGAAGATCTAGCCAAAACCGAGCTTCTCCCTTTGATTTCCCTTCTCCAAAACGTGTGATCTTGCCTCCTAAAGACTGGTGAAAATCGGCTCCAAGAACTCTCCCAAAAACTCCTCCCTTTGCCCTAGAAAAATCGGTTTCATTTATATCCCGTCAGTCCATGTGCATCCATGCGGGCGCATGGAGCCCGTGAAGCTCACAGCCAAATGCCAGAAAACATGCCGGTGCTACAGCACTCGGCTACAGTGTTTTGCTACAGTATTTTCTCTACAATGCCGAGTATTGAGAATTTCCAGCAAACCTCACGGGCACCCATGCGGGCGCATGGAGTCCGTGAAACTCACAGCCAAATGGTCGCAGCAAGAACAATGACCTGCTACAATACTGCTACAATGCCGCTACAGTGCCGGGACCCCCAAAAATGCCGTTTTTGGTGTCGAATTCATCCCATTTATATTTTTGAGCATCGTTCGACTCATTTAAGACCCGCAACACCGAAATAACCAATTTAGACATAAAACGGGCATCAATTCGTTAACATATTCACAAATGATACAAGATTAATACATGCATCTCGAGCAAACACATAGTGGTCTAGAAATCTCTCAACTTTTGTCGCGGTCGCGGCTAGGTTCAGAGCCATCAAGGTTCTCATGATCTTGATGTTGGACCCATCGGTTTACCGTGTGGTGACTCTGGCTTCTTGATGACCATCCAATTAGGGTCCTACACACCCTCCTAAATTAGAAAAAAAGATTAACCGATCTTCCATGCCACTTCAAACGGCTAGCCGCGAAGACCACCTACTGCAGTAAGATGTCACCATCCAAATAATGTAATACATGCATACCTCATCATAGGGTCCATATCCATAACAACATTCAAATATCAAGAATTAATGCCATTTCCCCAAATAGCAATGCTAGAAGCATGTTTGAAATAACCAAAGGCTCATAATTCATTTCAATTCAAAATATAGATATAATCGTAAACATGTTCGGTCAAACATCAAGAGTGTCCTATATGTCTCAATAGAATAATCATTTCCATCAAAACCATCTAAACATAGATTCAATATGATAAAAATACATGAAATGCTTTCAAATAGAGTAATAGAAATCATTAAATTATATTATAAGAGAATTATGGAAAACACAAATCCCACTCACTACTTAGGCAATTTAATCCCCAAATGTGCTACTCCTCCGACGGTTCTTGCCTCTAGGCAAGCTCTCACCTCCTAGGTAAAACACATACACAAGCAGCAAACAAGAATTAAACAAAGCAAATATAAAAAAAATGAAACCCTAGGTCATAATGACATACAACCCTAAATCGATCCTAGAGTTGGCTTAAAACTAGGTTTTTAGGTCACCAATAAATTCCTAAGGATTTGAGCTTCACTCTAAACCAAAAAAGCCGAAGAAACAACTAAAGTTAATTGGTGCTACAGTACTACTACATTACCTCAATCTATAGTAATCGCGGTTTTCCTAAAAAACTGGTTTTAGGATACATACATACAACTATGGTTTTCTCTAATCTAACGATTAGTAAGCAAGAAAGGAGAATAAATTCAAGCTTTACCAACACACAACTCAAGCCCTAGCCCCAACTATCCATCCAAGCACCAAGAAAACCAAGAAGGGATGGAAGCTTACCTCTAGGTTCAAGGAGAAGGGATGAAAGACCTTTAAGCTTCAAACTAGAATGAAAGCAAAGGTCAGCCCACTATCTTTTCCTCTAAGAAAAAGAAACTAAGCAAGATGAGAGAAAGAGAAGAAAAGGGCCTAAAGCTGCAAAGAAAACCTTAGGTTTCTACAGTATCCAAAAGCTACAGTGCCACATAAAAAACTACAGTACTAGGTTGAAAGTGTTACAGGAACATGCTTGAAAAGTTGGGTTATAACAAATCTTGTTGTATAATTGGCATTAGACAACATCAGGAGGGTTGTTGGTGTTTTGGGACTACTACTAAGGTAGATGATTGTAGTTGTTGGTGAATTGCCAAGGTTGGTTGTTGCCTTTCCATGATTGGTTGTTACCATTGGTGTTGGGGAGTGGGGAGGCGCTGATTGTTGTGATAGTTAAGAGATGAAGTAGTCGTCTAGTTGGTAATGGCAGCAATAATATGGGAGGACACTCGTTGTCCTTCATATTGAAAAAAAATTTCATAGTCAATAAGTTTCTAGAAGAGCTCTTCCTATGCTCTCGAGATGCTACAATTGTGAATTACAGCAGAGACTTCTCAGTAATCTGGTCCTAGACTACTAAGAATCTTGATAGTGAGTTCTTTTGTGGGCATGAGTGATCCAATGGTAGCCAGCTCATTTGAAATTATTTTAATTTGGTAGATATATTCTGCGATAATCTTGTCATCTTTTGTAACTTGGTTAAGTTGAGCCAGTAAGAAATAGATACGAGTGTGACTTTTGTTGGTGTATGATGTGCGTTGCCAAGTTGTTTGAACGTCGGAGGCATCAACTACTATTAATGCTATGAAGGTGTCAACAAATGCCATCGTTACTTATTGGATTAAATGATTTTGACGGATCCAAAGCCATCTTGATGGGTTGTCTTCTTTAGTATTATTTCTAATTAAGGTTTTGGATGGAATGGGTTTACTATCCTCAAGGTAGCTGTATAAGTCATAGCCTTCAAGTAGCATGGTGAACTGAGCCTTCCAAGTTGTGAATGTAAAGTTTGATCAGCAATTGGATTAAGTTGGATGATTTGATTGTTTGTGATGGAAAGAATAGAGGAGCCAATATTGACAACTATGTTTGAATTTAAGGACATTTGTTTGTTGTGTCGGGGTTAAAAAAAATGAATAGGATATGTCTTGTTAAAGAAGTGAAACTCAAATAACATATCAAAGATTACCAAATGAAATCGATATGAGCTTATCTGATATTGAATGAAGGTGTCTGGAAAAAAACCTTCTTAAACCAAGGAGATTTATTTAAAATACCAACAAACTGATAACCAAGTGAAGAACCATTCAAACAGTAGAAAGGTCATGTGCTAATAGCTTCCAACCTCCTTTACTTGCAAAAAAAGAGCTTCTCAAGCTTGTTTTCCTAAGCCTTTACTTGATCTAAGCCATAGTCCTTGTAATAGTAGCCCTAAACATTAAAAAGAGTGAGTTCTAGAATTGAGGCATGGCCTAGGTGCTACTCATCAGCGCCAAGGCACTCTACTTCTTGTTTTCTTCAAGGTTGTAGAGCCTAGGTGCTATAATCTAGCGCTTAGGCGCCAAAGACTTTGTTAATCTTTAGAGTTGTAGAGCTTAGGTTCTACTATACAACCGGGCCCCTAGGCACTAAAGGCTCTATGAGTAGGGGTGGTAATGGGGGTGGGGACGGGGAATCCCTGTCCTCAAATCCCCACAGGAAAAAATCCTCCCATTTCCATCCCCGCAGGGATCCACCATGCTAATACACTTATGAATTTTTATTTTTTTAAATTATTTAATACCAATACACTTATGAAAAACATAAAAATTATTCAACATAAAGCTCCTCAAAATAACATATCAAACACTTACATAAAAAAAACTCCAATTGTTTATCATTATAGAGCAAACCATAAATATAAAACTATACAAATGCAAACCATACAATCTAATACATCGATGAATTTTGGGTTCTTTTTTTAAGGATTATTAAATAATTTTATGTATATATATATATAGGTTTAATACCCAAGTAGTCCTCCCTCTTTTACAATTTCAGCCATTTTAGTCCCTTTATTTGTTTAATTTTGGAAATATTAGTCTTGAGGCCAATGACAGTTAGATTTGCATTTTTGTTTTGTTGATGTGGTTTTTTAATACTAAAAATTATTAAAAAAATTATAAAAAAATTGAAAAGTGAAAAAAAGGGTTAAAATCGTAAAGGGATATAGATCCAAATTGCTGGATCCACATCCTCACCACTCACCGGCTTTTTTTTAATATTGCAAAAAAATAAAAATAAAAATTTATCAAAACACGCATTTTCTAGATTATTTACCAAAATGCGCATTTTGGGGGAAAATGGAAAAAATTTTCCCGTTTTCTCATTTTCTTTATTTTTTTATTTTTTAAATAAGGATCCCATTTTCCTTTAAAAAAATAAATGAAAAGTGGAAAACGGGAGATTATCTCCAATTTTCACTTTTTTATTTAAAAAAGTGGAATATGGGAGAAATGTTCCCGTTTTCCACTTTTTATTTTAAAAAAATAATATATATATATATAATATCCGTATATATATCCGTTAGTCAATAGTTAGTGGCCTTCCCTTCTAATGGCCATAAAAAAATTTTTTTTACCGTTGCATTTTATTTTATTTTTTTCTTATATAATCCCCACTTCCCACTTCATACCACTTCCCTTCCATTCTCATTTTCTCCCCTTCTAATCCTATTTCAACTTCTAATTGTCCGGTGTTTTATATTTACACATGTACGGGATTCTTGTTAATAATTTTCGATGGCGTTCTTAAGATTACAGAGTGATCACATTTCATCCATTTTGCTCGAAAAAAAACAATTTTTTATACTTAGATAACCTTTAGGTTAATTATTTATTAATAATTGTATTAATTTATTAGTTTATATTAATAATTATATTATGTTATAATTAATAATTGTATTAATAATTATCTTATTAGCGGCCCGAGCATGTTTAATTAGATAACTCAATATAGTTTTAGGTCATTTTTTAAATAATTGTATTATGTCATTAGTTTTTATGAATAATTGTATTACACCATAAATAATCATTGTATTAATAATTGTTATATTAGCGCTGAAGCTTATTTTTTTAGATTACCTAGTATATTATTAGGTTAATTTTTTTATTAATAATTGTATTGAGTCATTAGTTTATATTAATAATTGTATTATGTCATAATTATTAATTGTATTCATAATTGTCTTATTAGCACCACAAGCATGTTTAATGAGATAACCCACTATATTTTTAGGCTAATTTTTAATTAAAAATTGTATTATGCCATTAGTTTTTATGAATAATTGTATTATGTTATAATTAATTATTGTATTAATAATTATTATATTATCGTCGAAGAATGTTTATTTAGATAACCTAGTATATTATTAGGTTAATTTTTATTAATAATTTTATTAAGTCATTAGTTTACATTAATAATTATATTATGTCATAATTATTAATCATATTAATAATTATATTATTAGGTTAGATAAATGATGTATTATATAAATAACACACAAATGTTTATGGTTTAGTGTGCAATCATATTTAATTTTTCGATGATATATGTTTGTATTATGATTTATTTCGTGCCTTATATTTTTTCAGGTCAACCTATTTTATTTTTTTATTTGTGTTATTTATTATGAAATTGATTAATTTATAACTTCTTACAGCCTGATTGGGTTCTAAGGTGCAGACATGTGTCTATTGTAGAGTCTCCTCCTGAAATCATATATCTTTTAAGAGAAGTCGGATTCTATCATGCGGCTCACATTCTTAATTTTCGAATTGATGCCGCTCTTGTGAGCGCATTAGTGGAGAGATGGCGGACGTAAACACACACATTCCACCTTTACATGCGGTGAAATAACAATCACGTTGGAAGATGTAGCACTATTACTGGGCTTACCCATTAACGGCCACGAAGTCATCGGGCAGACTTCCGGCTTAGAAAGTGTTGTCGGTGTGGAGTTGCTCAGAGTGGTCCCACTGGCGGATCAAAGAAAAGGTTAGAATATAACTCTAACATGGCTTGAGGAAACATTTGGAATATTGTCATACGATGCAAGTCAACGAGAGATAGAATATTATGCACATGCCTATATTCTAAGGCTTATCAGTTGCATTCTCATGCCGAATATATCCCAGAATAGGGTTCATCTTAAGTGGTTACCACTTCTGAGGGATTTTACAGAAGAAACGAAGATGCAGTTGGGGATCAGCATGTCTAGTAACCCTGTACATGTCTTTCTGCCATGCATCTAACAAGGATATGAAGAGTATTAGTGGATCAATGATATTAATTCAATCATGGGCATGGTAAATGATTTCAAATATATCCCCTCAAACTTGTTTCTATCGTATCCTTTCCTCTGGCCCGTAGGTGAGAACAAATTAAATTTATACTTTATTTTATACTCAATTATTATACATTGAATTGTAGTTCATTCTCATTTTTTTAGGTGGAGGTGCATTAAAGTGGATGCCGATAGCCGCACAATGTGTAGGTATACAGGCAGTTACTAGATCACTTAAAGATGCAACTGCCAATGTTGTTAAAAAAAATGATAATTCTTGCACATATTTTAGGTATTAATAATCATTGATTATTTGGTAAACAATTTTGAAAAGTTTATATGGAAGCCTTACGATGCGGACGAGATAATAGCACAAGTGCCACTCGATATTTTTCAGACAGACATTTGTGGACTGCATTTACATCATTGATTTGCTTTGAAGTTGTTGAGTGGCACCAAACTGATCGGGTAACAAGACAATTTAGCTTCGCCCAAGGTGTTCTGCTTGCTCCAGTTTGTATTTGATTGACCTATGATCATGATCTTTGTGGCATAATCAACACATATTGGGTACTGATGCACAGGAGATGGATTGGATACTGGAGAAATAGGGCAACATGTTGCCTCAGCCTTCATGTTCCTGCTGAGAATAATGCAATGCCTGTGAAATATTATGAATGGTATACCATTAACACCATACTATTTTTATCGACAGATCAGAACTTGCTGGATCCTTGTAAGAGAGAAAATGCTCTTCCAGTACCATTCAGAGGGTTTGCAATAGCAGTTGTAGATGTGCCACCACTGAGTCCTCCTATACAAAGATATCGTCGGTATATTTCTCGAGCAGAACACGATGAGGCACATATTCCTTGTTAACCACAGCACAAAGGGTACCAGTCATTTCACTCATCATATGATATCAACTTTACGCAATTGTCTCATCTCCATGGATTCCGGTTAAGCCCAGCAGATACTTGGTTGATTTTGGGATGGACTTTGTGCGAAATTTATTTGAGTATCAACCTATCCACCTATGGAACATGGACAATCTGGTTGTTCAACTTAATTCGGAAATAAGACTGGGAATTACCTCCAAATCCTTCATACTTTCCTGCGAACCTGAACATTCCAGCTTCGGCAATACACGATTTAGACTAATCATCTGATAATGACCCCTAGCCAAGCAAGCACGAAGACCTGGGCCACGGGGACTGCCTGACAAAGTTATCTATCCACCTCGATGTTTTATTGAGAGGTGGTAGTGTAGACCATAGACTATACTATTGTATTACATGTTGTTTTTATTTATTATGTGCGCAAAATGTTGTCTACTACTATTTTTTTTTTGCTTGGTGTTATATGTTGTGTATGTTTCTCTTTTTTTGCATTTGTTTTTTCTTCATATGCTTAAACAAAGGTTTTAATGATAAGTTATTGCATATTATAAATATATGGAAAGTTTACATCATAAAACATTTCAACAAAGAAGATATTTAGAGTACATTACGACTGACTACTTGAACCAACAATGTTGGGATAATTTCGTCGACTATGTCCTTCATTGTGATATAAACCACGGTGATTTGCCTACACACCTTCCCTAATATCCATCTCATTGTGAATCATTGTAGATTTTAGTCATCTTTTCATTAGTCATCTCATCGTAACATCATGACATAGATGTGGACCATTATAAAGTCTCAGATATCCCTCATCTAATATTGGCTCGAACTCTTTATGATATATAGTAAAAGCTGTCTAAAGCTTATACACGTTGTCAACATATTCCTCCCAATGTAGACGTATATCCAAGCTTGCTATAAGGACATAGTGACATGGAAAGTGTAGCATCTAAAAAGCCCTGCAGTCGCAGCAATGTAATCTTAGATTGATGCAAAAACTCCTAGCTATACCCCCACATTGCTGGGGTGACATCTCATCCACCATGAAAGATTTCTCTTCATGATCAAATTGACGAAACGTAAATGCTGGATGCTACTTGTTGATTTTCTTGGATTGCCTTTATTAGTGATTCTAAGAAGATAAGGCCTGATGTGATATGAGCTTGTGCATGTACACCTTTCCTCACAAATAACTCAGCAAGTCATAAGTACCTTGACTTAACCATAGTTGTTATGGGAAGGTTTCTTGTTCCCTTAAGCACTGAATTAACACATTCTGTAAGGTTGGGTGTCATGTGACAAGACCTTCGCCCTTCTTTATTCAAGGCTTAATCCCACTTCTCCCGTGGTATGTTATTCAACCATCTTGTCGTCTCTGCATCATTGTCCCATAGTAACTAGTACCAGTAGTTAAAATCTTGAATGGTTATCGAATAGCCTACAATTAACAACAATGTAAGAGTTAGATTTAAAAAAAAAAAATTAAACTTGTAACTTGCCAATATTAACAACTATCCGTTGCATTTTTTGTTTCTAAAATGGTAAATGAAATTGGCTGAGACATGTCTGATGCAATAAACATGGTACGCACAGGGAGCACTCATCTCATGGCTAAGTGATCTAAATGCTGATTTGATAGATTCATGGCGATTGGATATGAAGCATATTCCCTCTTGTGGTGTTAAAATGGAATGTAAGATGCGTAAGAAGAAATTCCATGCAGCCAGCGTCTCTCCTTCCATGATGGTAAAGCCAATCGGCAGGATATTTTTATTACGGTCTTGTATGACCGCAAATAGTAAAGTTCCTTTATACTTGCCATAAATATGTGTGCCATCTATCTGGACAACCGGTTTGCAATATTTGAAAGCCTTCACACATGCGGGGAAGCTCCAAAAAACTCTATGAAAGATGCGAGTATCATGTACTAGGTAAGGTCCTTTTTATACCGACTGGGTCTCAAGATCAATTATTGTCCCAGGAATAAACTATTGTAACACTGATAGCCATCTTGGTAATTCATTGTAGGACTCTTAATTACCGAAATGCTGGTTCAACTGCTTTTTACTTTGTTGTCCATACTTTCTTATATATCGGTGTGTATCTGTATCGGTTCTTGATCTCCAATATTAAAATCGATACATTAATCCTTGGTTGTTGTTAGAATAGTGCTTATGATAAGTGTTTGTGTATTAGTAATACGAAGTATTCTTTTCTTACAATGAACATTACTTTTCTCAGATTTTATCGCTCATACATGTGTATTTGTGTTACTTTTGTGCATGTAGGGTTGTGGAGACAAGTATGGAAGAAAGAAGCCAAAGTAGATTGTGAATGCATGTTGTTGATGAAATCTTGGAGTGAACAAATGTGAAGACACAAGTTGTGCTCAAAGACACATGAGTGTGTGCCAACCTCCGTTGTGCTCGAGTGAACATGCAAAGTGGAGGGGCACAAAGGCAGTCACACTCATGTGTTCTAACTTGTGTAAAGCTAGCAAGATTGTTGTCAAATGTGATTTTGTCGAAGAAGCAATGCGATCTACCGCATGAATGTGTGCCCATTCATGTGGCCTCGATGAAAAGTGTGGATTCGGGAGTATTTTGGAGGAGTACTATAGCAGGTTAATGTAGAAAATCAATGTAGCAAAGTTACTATAGTAATCACTATTCACAGGTTGCAAAAAATCAATTCCTACAGATTCACACGGCCGTGTGGATGCCCGATTCCAGCCTATTTAAAGCCGCGATTTCAACCCTATTGGAAGATCCTTTTCCCATCTTTTTCACATCTCTTCACCATCTTTGGGGGCGCTCGCGGCTAGGGTTTAGAGGGGCTTTGGCAAGGCTTTTAGAGTGGTTCTATGGCTTTCAACACCGTGTTCCTTCAGAAGAGAGTCGGCATCGATTTGGCGAGGTGTATCCTAGGCTTGACGAGGGAACCTTTGGAGAAGGCGTAGCCACTCCACAAAACCATCGACACGAATACCAAGGGGGTTTTACCTATGGATTGCATATCTTTACTTTCAATTTCATTATTGATTGTATTTTGCTCCATAGAGAGCTAAACCCCTAGTGGGTGCTTGGGATTGTAAACCTTAGGATGTTATTGTTTCATTGACCTTTTATTATGTTTTCTTTAATTGATATCTTCAATTGAGTTCCAATCTTAAATGCTTATTGAGTTTATTTTCCCTTAGAGTGACCCTAGGGTTAAGAGTCCATCTTGGTAACCTTTGTAGATAAGTGACACACCATGAGGATTAGACAATGCTAGATTAGAGAGGGTTGAGAGGGTGAGTCGAGAGGTAGTGGAACATCCCCTTTCATCTCCGGTGTGATTTATCCTGCCTCCACGTTCCAAGAGTTCTTTGCAGTCACAATAGAGTGAAGTGCTAAGAGACAAACTCCGCTGGGGCTTAGTTTGTGGGAGCAACAGAGTGAAGCATTGAAGTAATCCTTAGTATCTGGGGCTTAATTGTGACTAGGGGGTTTTTCGTCTGGACCAAAGGGTTAGATTTACATAAGGGAATAGGGTTTATCACTTGGAGTCCCTAGAGCTTTATGCAACCTTGCACAGTGTGAGGCGTCGAGACTGAGCGATTTCTCCAGCGGGACATATTGTAGGGTTAGTCATGGTTGACCTTAGGTTTGGGACCGTGTGTTTTAGGATTTCCACTACTCATTAAGCATCAGTTGAGAAACATAATGGTTGGTCTTGCACTTGAAACAATAGTCCTAGGGTGAGCAATATCCGGGTGCCCCAATTTCTGTCGATTGCCTCTCCTATCTTTTATTTGTGCCTCCTTCTTCTTTCCTTATTTCTATTTTCATTGATTTTGTTCACACCACTATCGATTTATCCTTATTTTAGTTAAATAGTAATCTTTGTGTTTCTAATCACTATTCCCTATGGATACGACTACCCACTCACCAAGGTATTATTACTTTGACAAACCTGTGCGCTTGCGGTACACATGCAAAAGAGCATTGCCTGCTTAATTTGCTGACAAATCATGTTTGAATCCAACTTTGAATAATCCTGCAAGATAATTGCTGATGCACACGTGTGAGACCTAGTGTACTTTATAATTTCCCAAAGCTGTCTCCGCTTGCCGTAAGATGCGGGAACCCTCCAATTGCATCCATTACCAGATGACTTATATTTACTCGAGTACCAAACTGGATCATGCTCGATAACTTTGTATTCCACCGAATTTAGTAAGCAGTAATACTTAATTGCGGTTATAACATCATATTTTCTTTGAAATTACATGCCTACATGCAGATCTCCATATGTCGTTGCTTCGCTTAATATATCAGTGCACAATAACGGGTGCTCAGGAAATTGTTGTATGAATAATGCTTCCAAATCAAGAGTTAGCATATGTGCTGGAGGATCCATTGGTGCCATCGTGAAATTATGGCTGGGCATAGGGATGTTTTTGAGATTGCAGTCTTCTAAGTGAATGTATCGATGCTTGCTTCATTGTCCTCCCCGAAGCTGTCACTATCATCATCCTCATCGTCTCTACTAGATCGCATATACTGACTGAATTTGGTTTTATAAGTATCATGAAATGAACTCGTTCCATCTTCTGGATGTTGTGAATTAGTGAAATCAATATTGGGTAATGGATCATCTTGTGCCCTCCACTCTGTAGAAAGCATTTTAGGTTCATTAACTTGGCATGATGATGAAATCCTCTCTCGTCCCATGTTGCATTGAACTTGGTTATCTGTGGCGGTTTGTTATCGGGAAGAAGCACCCTCGAAAGTTACAGCGCTAAACTCCATGTATAATTCAATAATGGTAATATCGGGATCTTTTTTGTGGCAGTCGAACATCATCTGAATATCTTGGTCATTACATAATTTCAATGACCGATAGAAAATCTTGCCATATCCAGAAGAAATTGGGAGCCGGTATTTGATACGCAAAATTCCTTGGTTGTTTGCCGTCTTAATGCTTTCTTCAATAGATTTCTTTAAGTTTTTGTAGGAGATGTCATCTTCGACATAAAAAATATGATTAATCCTTCAAAGAAAATATAATTGTGTCTTCACTTGTAGTAATTAAACCATTATAGTAAACAAAAACAAGTGAAGTCTTTGCCATTGTTGAAGACAAGAAGAAGAAGTACAGGTGAGTGAGTTGAAAGAGAGTAAATATTGTGCAAGAGTAAATATGGGCTACTAAGGTTCGTATATATAAAGAGCTCGAATTTAGACTATTTTCATTTATGATGATTGCAAGTTTAACCATCTTACTTTGTACTAATTACTGACTGTGTAGGTTTGATTGTCCTACTTTGTACTAATTATTGACCGGTGTAGCTTTAACCGTCCTACTTTGTACTAATTACGGACCAGTGCAGATTTGACCAACGATGTAGGTTTGACCATTCTACTTTATGCTAATAATTGATCGGTACAAGTTTGATTGCCTTAATTTATACTAAGTATTAACCGGTGTAGGTTTGATTGTCCTACTTTGTGCTAAGTACTAACCAGTGTAGGTTTGACCATCCTAATTTGTACTAATTATTGACTGGTATAGGTTTGACCGTCCTACTTTTTGCTAAGTACTCACCGGTGCAGGTTTAATTGGCCTACTTTGTTTGAACACATGGGTAACTAGATTTATATCCATTTTTTAACAATCTCCCACTTGGAGATAAATCAAGTATTATGTATGTATTGCAGTGATAGAGACTCCACCTTATTTATGGAGGAGACCAACTAAAGTTGCACACAACTTCAACTTCTCAATGGAAACAATTTTTGTTATCATATCTGCTGGATTCTGACTTCTAAGGATTTTCTCCAATACTAACATTTCATCTTCCAAGACTGTTCTGATATAATGGTACCTTACCTGAATGTGCTTTATTCTGGCATGATAGATATGATTTTTAGCTTGATGTATAGCACTTAGACTGTTATAGTATAGGGTCCTTTTTTCCTGTGTCTGCCCAAGTTCTCTTAAGAATGACTGAGCCATACCATTTCTTTGCTAGCTTATGTTATTGTTATATATTCTGCCTCTGTGGTAGATAGTGCCACTATTTTTTGTAGCTTAGAGACTCAACTTATTGTTGTATCTCCCAAAGTGTAGACATACCCAGTAGTACTCTTTCTATTATCTATATCTCCTACTATATCTACAGTAACAAAACCAAATAATTCAAAAGCTGACCTTGTGAAGTGTAAGGCATATCCTGTTGTGCCTCTTAGATATCTGAAGATCTATTTTACAGCTTTCCAATGTTGCTTCCCCAGATTGTTCATCTATCTACTCACAACTCCCACTGAATATGCAATGTCAGGTATGGTACAAACAATAGCATACATGAGACTACCTATAGCAGAAGTATAAGGCACTCGAGCCATATAGTCTTTTTCTTGATCAGTAGAGGGTGAACATTCCTTAGATAATTTAAAATATTATGCTAAGGGAGTACTCACCAGCTTCGCATTCTTCATGTGAAATTTGTTTTATACCTTCTTCACATATTCTTCCTGTGACAATGTTAAGATACCATTCTTTCTCTCAATCCTCATTCTAAGGATTTGTTTGGCAGCTCCTAAGTCTTTCATAGCAAACCACTTTGACAGCTTAGCCTTTAGCTTATCAATTTCTTGTTTGCATTTTCCTACTATCAACATGTCATCAACATATAACAGTAAAATAATAATAAGAGTTACCCACAAATTTAATGCAGCAACAATGATCTGCCTCACATCTGTGAAATCCATTGTTACTCATGAAATTGTCAAACTTCTTATACCATTATTTGGGGGCTTGTTTAAGACCATACAAACTTTTCTGAAGTTTGCAAACCATATTCTCCTTTCTCTATACTTCAAACCCTTTTGGCTGCATCATGTAAATATTTTCCTCCATGTCACCATGAAGGAATATTGTTTTTACATCAAACTGTTCTAGGAATAAGTCTTCTTTGGCCACTATTGAAATCATAGTTCTAATAGTAATTAGTTGAACAATCAGAGAAAATATTTCTATATAGTCAATACCTTCCTTTTGTTGAAAGCCCTTGACTTCAAGCCTTGCTTTATATTTTGCACAACCATTTGGTTCCTGTTTAATTCTGTAGACTCATTTATTTGCAAAGCCTTTTTACCTCTTCTTAATTCAGTAAGTGGCCATGTGTTATTTGTCATCTATGAGTTCATCTCATCTTTTATAGCTAACTCCCACTTGACAGAGTCTTCCACTTGAACAACTTCTTTATAAAATTCAAGTTCACCTTTGCCAGTTAGTAAAATGTAGTAAAGGGAAGGAGAATACCTCTGTGGTGGTATGCTAATTCTGTCATATCTCCTAATAGCTATAGTTCTTTGTATCTCTTCCTTAGGACCTACATTTTCTTGATCTTCAGCTTCGATAGTTTCTGTGTCAACCTTATGAAGATCTCTCAATTGAATCATCTTAGTCACCTTATCATCTGTTTCTGAACTCCTTGAATCTGTAGTTGTTCTATCTTTGTATAAACCCTCTTCATTGAAGATCACATCTTTACTTCTGATAATCTTCGGGCTTGGCTATCCCAAAACCTGTAACTAATCTCAGAGGCCCCGTATCCAATAAAATAGCATTTCTTGGATTTGGCATCTAATTTACTCCTTGCGGTAGCATCAACGTGAATATAAGAAACACAACCAAAAAACCTTTAGATGAGAAAGGTTTACCTATTTACCACTCCAAACATCCTCAGGCAGCTTGAAGTCTAATGGTATCCAAAGGTTGAGCCATTTGCCTTACCCTATGAATCTTCCAAGTTGAGCCATTTGGCATTTTTAGACTGGCATCACCTATGCCAATGATATCCAAAGGTTCACCATTAGTGAGATACACCTTTCCATGATTACCTGCCATATAGTTTTCTAGAATGTTCCAATTTTCAATTGTGTGGAAAGAAGCCCTGAATCAATTATCCAAGAGTCATTAGTATAATTAACAAAAAGCAATAAAGCATCTTGTACCTCTTCAGTTGCAACATTTACAACATCTTAATTCTTGCCATCATTCTTTCTAGGAGCTTTGCAGATTCTCTTCATATGCCTTATTTTACCACAGTTCCAACACTGAAGTCTACCATTTATAGATTTACTTTTATTGCTTTTGGACCTTCCTCTATTGCCTTTGTTGTTTCTGTCAAAGCTTCTGCCTCTATCAATATTTAAAGAAGAGTTAGAAATAGAGGCCTTCCAAGAGTCTTTACTGTGAATTTCTTATGCAAGAACTGCATCTCTGATTTCTAGAAATTTTAGCTTAGTAATGCCTAAAGACTTAGAAATAGCTGCTTTCGTTAATTCTCAACTATTAAGCAAAGATGCTAACAGAGCAAGAGCATGTATCTCATCATCAAACTGAATCTCCATTAATATCAACTGATTGATTATAGTATTGAAACAGTTTAAGTGTTCAACAACAGATGCACCTTCCGTCATCTTCAAATTAAAGAGTTTCTTGACAAGATGTACCTTGTTGTTGCAGAAGGCTATTCGTACATGTCAGATAAAACCTTCATCATGCCTTCTGTGGTTGTCTCCTTTGACACATTGTGAGCAACATTTTTTGAGAGAGTAAGACGAATAACCCCTAGCACTTGCCTGTCAAGGAGCATCCATTTTTCTTCCTTCATAATTTCTAGTTTTGTTCCCAATGGTAGATGCAGTTTCTTACTATATAGATAGTCTTCTACCTGCATCTTCCAAAAAGCAAAATCCATGCCATCGAATTTTGCAAATCCCAATGTAGATCTTTTTCATTAGTCATCATTCTTCTCAGCAACCAGGCTCTGGTACCAGTTGCTAGGAATTTATAGGATTGTGTAACTTAAATTCCACTTAACAAGAACAATAAAAATAAAATAAAATAAAAGAGTAGATTAAATAAGAAACAAGACACCAAAATTTATACAGGTTCACCCTTAAATGGGCTACGTCTTGTTTCCTGCTATCACTATAGTACGCACTATGAAGAATTGTTCAAGAGTACAAAAATACACCTCACACACTCACTTTTGTGTTAAGAATACTCAAAGGATTTTAGAATATTTTTGCTCAAGAACTATTATACTCACTCTCTCTTGATTTTTTTTTCTCTTGCTTGTTCATAAGAACAGTTATGAACTTTGGCACACTATATCATCCAAAGATCTTCCCCTTTTATATGCAAAGAGTTTGGATGAAACAAACATATGGATGACTCTAATTACACATAAGGTGTCTTCAAAGTCAAGATTAATGGCTACCAACCATTAACATGGCTTTAATGTCAAAATTAATGGCTACCAACCATTAACATGTGAGTTTTTTTATTTTTTATTTTTTTTATTTTGTTTGAACACATGGGCAACTAGACTTATCTCCATTTTCTAACATTAAAAATACACTTTAATATGAAATTCACTCCATTTTCAACTACATCTAACTAAACACTACGTAAGTGTATTTTGGCTTTAATTACTACAACAATGTTCAAATCTGACGAAGCTTGGATGTAACTTGTACAACAGTGCTATGTTTTGTCCAGATTTTGTTGTTATATTTTGGTTGTATTCAATTTAAATATCAATGGAATTCTAGGTTGGGTTTTTTTTTTATTAATCTTTTTTCATTCCTTGCTTTCTACAAGGTATGTTAAGTAACAACCATGATCAATAGCATTGAAATTCCATAATCCTTAATAATCAATGTAAACAAAACAATAATTGTACTCAATGTAAAAAATCCTGCCTTCATTTAAATTTCATATTCATTAATAAAATATGTTTTGCATACATAGGAGGCATTAAACAAAATAGTATGACTAAACTAGAAGAGCCAAAATATGATCTTAAAATGACATAAAATCATTAAAAAAAAAAATTTGCGTTGGGGGCTTCATCGACAATGGTGGGTTGTTTGGGGGGGGGGGATGCCATTTGGGAAATATTTTAATATATGGACTAAAAGGGCCAATTCCAAATTTTAGAGGGACTAACTTGGCATTAGACCTATATATATTTATAAGGAAAAGGATTAGTTATGAAATTTGTTTTTCTTTGATGGCTTTTGGGAAATATTTTAAGGAATTTTTATTTAAAAAATAATATTTTGAGAATTATAATGGTAAAATATAATTAATTAAAATAAATTTACCGGGACGGGATCCCATAAGACAGGGAGAACACTCCCCGCCCCACCCTATTTAAGGAAATGGGGATAAATTCATCCCCATCCCCGTCCTATGTGGAGAAAAAATCATGGAATTTCCATCCTCATAGGGTCGGATCCCCGCACGGGTCAAAGATTCTTCGGCCAACTACCACCCTTATCTGTGAAGCTCATATTTCTTGCTTGATTGACACCTAAATGCTACAGCATGGCGTCTTGGCACTATGTTGTTTGCATGACTTCTTTTCCATGTCCCTTTATATAAGATTGGATGTCTAATAATTTTGATAGGAAAAATCTACTTAGCTCTTACAGGTTGAAGTAATATTTTTATTGAATTTTTCTTTTAATATGTTTCTAATTATTAGTTTATTTTATTGTAAGTATGGTGCTATAATACGATGACATAGCAGTAGAGGATTAGTATGCCTCTAGATTGAAAATTTTGAATTTATCAATATTGTGAATTATACTTGACTATGTAAAACCAATTAGTTTAGGATTCATTTGGATTTGTTTATGAAAAAATGTTTTTTTTCTCTAAAAAATAAATGTGGACTAACCCTCTACCATTGATTTGGGAGGGATTTGAATCCTTCATTTTGGACATGAGAGAGGAATAGAATATCACTCTTCTATTGTAGTGGTGGTAAAAAAAAATCCTTTAAAATGTTTTTTTTATAAAGTACTTTAAAGGGGTATTTTTAACCAATAATTAAAATTATTATTTTTGTTATTTGTATTTTAGTTTGTTTTTATTTGATCTGAAGACTTGGATTGGCATTATATGACAAGTCAAGAGGTAACGTGGCAAAGAAGTGTGACATGGTAATGGTGACTTGGCAGAAAGGAGAATCGACAAGGGAGATGATGTGGCTAAATGCGTGATGGGCTGGAAGATCTTGATTAGAGAGATTTTCCTCTCATTGGTTCAATTGTAGAATAACTAATTTTTGGAAGGAGTATCAAGGTAAAAGGATCTCACCAAAAAAAAGTGAAAGTTTTATCTTAGGTATGATTTTATCTATCTTTGGTAAGATCCGGGATGATAAATCATATCTTTGGCAGATTTCTTTGATGAGAGATCTATTTTAAAGAGAGAAATTATTTTTTATTGAGAAAAGATCATAATGGAGTAAAAGATAGTAAGAAGGCTAATTATGGATGGAGCTATTCAAGAAGATTGATTGAAGACCAGTTAAAGATTGATTGAGGATTGATTGAAGATATTGAAGATTAAACTTGGATGAGAGAAGATCAAGTTTAGTAATATTATATCCATGATTCAAACGAAAATTATATGGGTAGACCAAATTTGGACCAAGGTTGGAAAGAAGATCGGGAGATCTTTTGTAGCCATCTTTGGTGAGATGATGTTGGCGCCTTGGTGGGTGCGACTCTCGGGAGATGGTACTTGCTGAAATGATGTGAAGAAGGAAGCGGTTACAGACAGGAGGAGCTCGGGATGAGTCAACTGCTACGAAGTGGATTGAAGGAACCAGGAGGTTGAAGGTATCGCAAGTTCGGTTGTAACTAGGCTAGAACTCAGTCATGTTCAGCAAGGTGGGCAGTGTCGTAACTGGATGTTGCAGCATCTAACTTTGAAAGGTGTTCAAGTTAGGAAGTCGCGGAGAAGTTTAAAAGAGAAAGATCTATTGAGACATAAGTGCGTCCATATAAGATATCCTGCTTGAAGATTTAGGATGAGCCACGGAAGAAAGACCTTTGGGTGAGGGTTAAGGAGAGTGGGCATCGGCCAATTTTGAGAGGGTGTTCTTTGTATTGAGTGGGAAAGGGAGCGTTGTATGTTTTTTTTTTATCTATAACATTGTTTAGTGGATTGTTTCTTCAGGCTTGGCCCCTAGATGTAGGTAAAATGTTGCCGAACTGGGTAACCATATTGTATGCCTCTTTCTTGCATGCTTGTATGTGTGTGTGCGCTTTCATTACTAGTGAGTTGAGCGAAAAAAACTTTATACACACCCATCCCTCCGGAACCAACAGTTTTATTTTTAAGTTAATCAAAACATTTTGGATTTAGATTACTTAATTTATATATAAAAATACTGTAATGAACCCTTCCTAAATTAAAGTGTTGATGGGCCTCGTCAATATTGTAAAAACATTTCCTATCTTGCTCTGCCCACGCCTTATTCCATTGCCATCTTTCAACCTAAAAGACCTTTATTATTTCATTTCTATCCCATTTGAAGATTCCATTAACATGACAAAACTTCCAGAATATTCAAAATCTCTGTGAAGGCCATATACAAATAAATCCACTATATGACACATTAAATTTTTATTAAAATCAAGCAGCGTCATTATTGTCAATCCTACTTTATCTGTTCCCATCCAATTAACAACAATAAAAAAATAAAAAACCTTTTTTATATATATATTTTTTTAAATGGAGACAAACCACTTAATCTAGATGTTTGACTATTACTACAAATTTTTATTAAATAAAAATAAAAATTTATTCATAGTTTGTTTTAGAAACGTCAACAAGCCACTTAATCTACATGTTTGACTTTTAATGCAAAATCACAGTTTATTTTATAGGACTTTAGCAAATAGCTTGATTTTTAAAAATACTATCGCTTCTCTTAGCCACACTTTTGATGGTGACAAAAAAAATAATCATCCTTTTGCATTTTTATTACTAATTTCAAACGCCACTGTGAGTTACTTGTGCAAATGTGTGTTAATCATGACTCCTCATGGTTTGTGCCTGCCACCAGAGATGCTATTCATCATGCTTGAAAAAAATTGCTTTTTGACTAAGCTTACTGGTATTGATAAAAACGTAGTTATTTTTAAAAATATATAAAAATAATAAAAATAAAAGGAAAAACTATTTTTTAGTCCCTGAAACCTTTTAAATATCCATGTCCCTCTGACAAATTGATATACTTTTTAGTCCTTACTTTTTAAAATTCATGTCAATTCGTCCCTGCTGTTACTTTGCACCGTGAATTTTTTTTTGTTAATTCCATAATTTCCCTTGAGTGTTTTGGTAGGAAGAATGGTGTCAAGTCTTGTCAGTCATGGTTGCATGTCCTTCTAGATCAGCATCATCATCATCATCATCTTCTTCTTCTGATTCTTTACTAGGGTTCATCTTCTTCTTCTTCTTTACTAGGGTTCATCTTCTTCTTTTTGGTTATTAGTGTTCTTTTACTTCGTTTTCTTGGTATTGTTCTTTACTAGGGTTCTTCTTGTTCTTGTTGTTTATTAGTGTCCCTTCTTCTTCTTCTTCTTCTTCTTCTTCTTCTTCTTCTTCTTCTTCTTCTTTGTTACTAGGGTTCTTGCAGGTGTATGTGAAGCCGACGATAAAGCAACAATAGCTTCTTCTTCTTTTTTGTTACTTGGGTCCTTGTGGGTGCATGTGAAGCCAACGATAAATTGACGGTAAGAAACCCTTAGGGAGGTGTTTGTTTTTCTTGATGTCGCCCCCATTGGTGTAATTTTTTTGGTTAATGTGTAGGCCTTGGATGGACACATTTCATGGTATTGCCCGATATAAGGGCGAGGGCTATGTGTTGCAGTTCACTATTTTAACTGGATGGGAGCAAGTACTTGAGGAATTACGCAAATGATGGAATCTTGAAGTTTCTTGGGTGAGAGTGAAATATTTACTTCTGGATGAGCACAAGACAATATCTCCAATTAGCTCCGAAAGTGACTTCCTACGGATATGCCATATTCACCACATGTTCAATAAAAAAATGTAGCTGATATGGTTGTAGATGTTGTGGACGGAATGATTGGTAGTTTGGATATGCCATATTCACCATTGTACATTACACTAACCGCTTACATAATATTATTCATGTTTACTAGTTTATCTTGTCTTCTAACTTTCATTTTCCTATTCACATATAAGGCATTATATTTACCATCATATATTCTTATTTACAAACTTTTGGAAGTGTTTATTTTCCATAGTTTTTGGTCACATTATATACTTATCGTCTAATATAACATGTATTTGCTCATAAATATGACTAACGGTTTATTATTAATATTGGCATCACAAGGGATTATCAATTTTATTGTGAGGGTATTCCCTTTTCTTCCCACATGGTTATTGTCTACGACATCTACAAGCAAATTTCCTCTAAGCTGACTAGGGAGGACATTAAAAGATGAATGATAGAGCCTGATTGTAAAGATTGCCTATGTCTGCACGACTTCCGAATTTGATGATTATGCTAACCAACTCTTACTCTTGTCTGTACAAGTGCACAATTGGTTGTACGAAAAATCATATGTCATGCATTGTAGTAATTACCTATTTAAAGGTTCTCAATGGGGTGAAATGTACTCCAATGTTGCTGAGTCCTTCAATGCCTGGATCAGAGAAGCTCGACATCTTCCTATGTGCAATATGGTCGATTTGATAAGGTGTGTTGAATATTATTGTTTATTGGTAAGATATGTCAATCCCATTCAATGTTCTCCTTAAGTGCACTTTTCCATGCAAAAGCGATTATTTTGAGTAATTCCTGTTTACAGTCTGAATTTGCTATTTATTATATCATCTACTAAATGCAATAATGAGTACATAATTATAAATAGTATGACTATACAAAAATCCTCCTTTAATATATAATATTAGTTTTATTGTTTGCTTAGCTCCCTTTTCCTTTGTTTTGCATCAATTTCATATAGTATATAATGTTTATTGATTACATTGCAGAGTTAAGCTCATGAACATGATGTATAGAAGGCGTGAACAATGCCAGAACTGGGACACACATATTTGCCATGTGCTTCCTAAGAGGATTGATGAAACGGTCAAGGAAATCAAAACCTTAGTGGTTGGGTGCTCCAACGAGTAACAATCTGAAGTTATTGACCATTAGAGTAACACAGTTAATTTATGAGAAAAAACATGTTCATGTTGACAGTGAGAGGTGTACAGCGTACCATGTAAACATGCATGCGTTGCAATTATGCAAATGGATACTAATGTTCATCATTTCATTGATGATTACCACATTGTCGCTACTTACAGGACAACATATGAGAACCCAATATTCCTGATAGCATACCAAGACAAATCTAAAGGATGATAATTGGGTTCTCCGTCTTCGACCACCTATCTCAAAGAAGTGACCTGGCCGACCAAAGCACTGGAGGATCGAGTCACAAGCGTTCAACATTCGGGAGTTACGATGCGGTCATTGTCGTGAAGTTGGCCATAACAGAGCTTCCTGTAATGCAATGGTTGCAGACTGAGTCATATCT
Source organism: Dioscorea cayenensis subsp. rotundata (assembly GCF_009730915.1). Lineage (NCBI taxonomy): Eukaryota > Viridiplantae > Streptophyta > Magnoliopsida > Dioscoreales > Dioscoreaceae > Dioscorea > Dioscorea cayenensis. Next base: position 40,611 of record NW_024087984.1, read on the forward strand.
ATTGAACACATTTACTCAAGATATCAACAAGCAAAGAGTTAAGCAGTTTCTAAATAGGAAGGCCTGATATTACACAGTATTATTGATTTCTAAATGATTTTATATGTTAGTAAATAGTTCATATAGTATCTAATGAGAGTTTTGTGAAATTAAACAATGATGTAGTTTTGTGAAGACATTTATCATATTGTAAGAATTTATCTCATTTTACATCTATATTGTTTTTATATTAAATTATATCTCGGATTTTTGACCTAGTTCTTAGGGAAAACTCATATGAAATAGTTATTGTGTATGTTTGGTGATAACAAGTAGATCTACCATTTTATACTTGATTGTCCTCATATTAAAATAGAGTTCATGATTTTCAAACAAAAACATCAACAAGTAGATGGCTGGAGTCAGATTAGTCTTGAAAAGTAGAATTTCTCAGTGTTTGCGTGTCACGTTCTCTCTCAAATCCCTTATGCTAGACACGGTTGGTGTCAAGCAACATCGTCCATTCACATATTTGATGTATTTGTTGGCCATCTTCCTCTTACATGCACAACCAAAACATTTGATTTCAGTCCACACATTGCAAATGGTGCTAATTACATTGCTAAAGTACTGAATCGAGCACTCATTATGTCATTGCCTAAAATTAAATTATAAACAAAATTTGGAAAGTAAACAAAGAACATATAACTACATATTAAAAATTGATTGGAAATGTTTTACATTATGTTGTACAAGAATGGGAATTGCCGGTGTAAAAATAGTAAAAATAATCACAGTCGCGTGCAACTGAACATTCTCAAATTCCATCATTCAAAACCAAAAAATTTCAGGACAACAACTCCACATTTTACACTGGAAATTTTCAAGATTCCTATATTGTTCTAAATGTTAAGTAGAAACTATGTGAAAAAAAACAAATCAATAAATATTTGCTTATCTCTTACTCAAATTAGGACACAAAAAACCGTTTTAACTAATATTGCACAATCTTGAACTAAATTTACAGCGATCTCAGACGTCATCAGGCCATCATACCTTTTGGGAGTATAGGGATGATGTTCCACAGGTGTGCGGCTTTATCTTCACCTTTTCTTAATGCGATCTTTTCCTCTTCCTCCGGTGGTGTCTTCCTCCCTTCGAGATGCAGAATTTCTACCTCCAGTAATATCTTCCTCCCTCAGGCGATGTTTTTCTCCGGCGAGGGCAAGCTTTCTCAGCGTGGGGAGAAAAGAGGTGATGGAATCGTTGAAGTTTCTCGGGAGGCGAAGAGATGGATGCTCATTAACTGCTCAACAGTTTTCAAAAAACTACTTTTTACTTTACAAACAACTCATGGGCAAAATTGGAATTTTAGTTTCAATTTAACCCTGTTAAGTGTAAAGTCCAAATGTCAAAAAGGAGGTACTTCTTTAGGGATATGAATTATTTCAGTGACTTTTTGATCAAATGAGAAAGATGGAGGGACATTTTGAACAATTACTCAAAATAAAAACCAGAAAACTTTAGGGTTAGTTTGTTTCGTTAATGAAAACAGCATAAGCAATACAATACAGTATAAATAGTTAAAGTACAGCACAAGTGCTTGTGTTGTTTTATATTTGATTTTCATTGGATAATACAATTTTCTTTTTGTTTTGTTATAATGTTTGATTTGCATAAATAAGGAAAAAAATAGTATATTACAATAATATTTTTTACTATTTTATATTTATTTTATAATAAAAAATTTATAATAATATTGTATGAAAATCTAATCAAATTTTACAACGCCCAACAACATAACAACAAATTAAAAAAAATCAATTAAGTAGATTTAAATCCAAATACAATATAATTTTAAAAACATTCAATTCATAACAAACAAACTTTCATTAAAATTTTAATCCTAAAAAACAAAAAAAAAATTAGATAGATAAATAAATTTATAAATAGATAAATAAATAAATAAAATGAAATAAATAAATTATATTATCCTGTACTTCACTAAAATTTTTGTACCGTGTTTTGGTGGTACAAAAAAATTAAAAAGTTGTGCTATACCGATTGATGGTTTGTGTTGTACTCCCTCTCCACTTGTAAATCAAACACATACCAATAGAAGTTGTCATGTGTTGCCTGTTAAAATCTTGCATATCAAACAGACCCTAAAAGTCTTTTCAAATTTTACTTAATTACAAATTGCCCACCCAAATTTGGGTATTTCCAAAAAACCTTTTTTTTTTTTTATAACAAATAGTAGTTCTATCATAAAGTAAATGATCCTCATTTTTTTGAGTGAAAATACATAATATGAAACAGAACGGCTATATATTAAATATAAAAAATAAATATTAAACGAGAATGAAATGTATTAAGTGAAAACTTATGTGTACGAAGTGAGCTACAATGGCTTAATAAGAAATAAATTGAAAAACAAGAGATTGTCTAAGAAATTCAAATGTCAAAAGTTTGTCTAAAAAGTTTTGAAACTTTTAGAAATTTATAATTTATTTTTCTAAATAAAAATAATATAAAATTAGAAAAATAGAAGTTAAAAATAATTAATTTAATAATTTTTTTTTAAAAAAAAGAATTTATATTGACCGCGAGATGAGCGTGGTGGTTTCTTGCTATTTCTTTTCTTGTCCGTCTCTCAGACCACGCATTCTTTCTTCGCTGGAATCTCTCCGAGCATGGCCATGGCCGACTCCTCCGCGCTCTGCGTTCCTTCCCCTTTCCGACCCTTCTCCGTCTTATCTCGCTTCTCCGATCCCTTCCTCCCCTTCCAAGCTCTCCTCCATGAGATTCCCCTCTCGGAACAACCGATCGCGAGGGCTTCTCAGATGCCTTGCTAAAGATGGCAACAATGGCGATGTTTTCAGTGAAGATCCCTTTGGGCCTTATCCTTGGGAATCCTCCCTCTCCTCCGGCGATGGAACAGGTATTCTTCTTTAATTTTGAATTCCTTTTGTGTTATTTACTTGAATTGGGGGAAATTTGAGGAATGGAGAAGAAAAAAATGAAGGAAATTTTGTTTTTTTCCTCTTGTTTGTTTTCTTTTTGTATTGAATCCAAGTGTTACTCTAATTGTTATTTGATTGGTAAGTAACTTTGATTTTATAGCTAAATTATTGATCATGTGATTGATATCTAATTGAAAATTAAGGGTTTTTGTTCTTGTGCTAATCATTCTGTGCTAAATTTTGTAGCTTTTGCATTGGTGTATGAATTCCATTGTCATGTTTAGTGTTTGATGCTTGTTGTTTGTAAGGGAAACTGATTGTTTGGTTCTTTTGTGATTGCAGCTATTCAATGGATGCCTGAAGATAGGATCACCCTTTTTACATCTGAAGGGCTAATTCAGATTGGAGGTTCTCTTGTCCCTCGCCGGTTTCCTACATCCGATGTAACAACATTCATCTATCTTGAACTTTGTGGATTTTGAATTTTTCTTTATTTTGTTGGTTTCATAGAAGCATCTGTGGCATAGAATATTTTTCTTCAAACAATGGTATTAAATTATGGTATGGGTCATGCCATTAGATGTTATTGTGACTTTGTCATGCACATTAGTGATCTCCTGTGCTTTCTTCTTTTGCTTCCTATATTGTTCAATAGTGCTCTTTTTGTTTTCTGTTTTCATGGAATAGTTGTTCTTTACTTGTTTTTATTGGGTGGAATTGAATGCTAGTTGATGTAGAGGTCTAGTGTTTTCATCATCTGATCGTCCAAAAATTATGACCATGAATATTAGAGATTTATAAATACTAATTTTTTTTTTCAGAATTTGCTTAAGTTGCTGCAAAGTCTTTTAAAGTAGTTGTGACTTTTAATCAAGTGCCATTTTCATCTATTGTAGAAACAAAAGAGCAGGCAAAAGGCTCCACAGAGGTTCCAACGGTTTCAAGAGAGTGATTACATGGATCCAAACCAAGGTCTTTGTCTTGGTGCACTTTTTGATATTGCTGCAACAAATGTAAGCAAGCAAACCTTTTCATCAGAAAAAGACTTGCTCTTATCTATCTCTGGCATGAAAGTTTATCCTTGTCTTTTTCTGCTATTTTGACGCTTGGAAGTGAAAAAACAGGGACTTGACATGGGGAGAAGATTATGCATATTCGGCTTTTGTCGATCCATTGAGATGTTAAGCGATGTTGTTGAGGACATTGTATTGGAGAATGGGGGTGAGGTATGATGCCTACTGTCTTCATCTTATGAGTTCTTTTCTTTTACTTTAAGCTAAGATGTTCATGAATGTATGGTTAGTCTTTTCATTCTTGTCCTACCCATGATGCCAAAGATTCTAAACTATCAAACAAGTGCATACAATGCTTTTGTATATAATCTTTCCTAGAAGCCTATAATTGGTTACAGACAAGTAGGTTCAATTTAATCGACTCATCGATCTTTAGTGCTTGATTGTAACCAGGTGAAAAATACTAAAATTTTCATATTACTCCGTAGTTCACAAGAAAATATCGAGTCTAGCAGTTATAATTGCGTGGAGAAGCTATTCTTTGTTCAAGACATGTGCTCTCTGATATGTAGAACTTCACTTTTGCAGGTGGTCGCTGCGGAGAAAGAAAGCAAGGAAGGGTTGCAAGAGAAGCTAAACATGACTGTGGCCGTGCCGTTGCTCTGGGGTGTCCCTCCGGCATCGGACACCCTCCGATTTGCTGTTCGGAGTGGTGGAGGGGTAGTGGAGAAGGTCTATTGGCAGTGGGATTTCTTGTAAAGAACTCAGAAAACAATCTGTGCATTCTGTTGTACATAACAACTTACTTTCTTTCATGTAAATGTGTTTACTCCATGTATAAGATTTCTGATTGTTGTAACCGTGCAAAATGCAAGAAGGTTAATTCAATTGTTCTGATTCATTGTAACTGGATGTTTTGTCAATTTTTTTTTTCAGGTACTTCATATTTTCTTTTCATTTAGGTACATGAGAGCAGGTAGCCACCATGATACTAATATTTTTGAAAGAAAAGTTTCCATAAATAATAAATTTTTTTGTTATGTGTTTGATGATGATGATGTGCCCAATCATTAATTTTTTATAAAAAAAATAATAGTATATATATTTTTAATTAGAGTTCATGTTAGTATCCATATAGGATTGTTTTGTTATAAAAATAGATACATAATATATGGACCTTAAAATTTGTCTAGAAATAAATTTAATCTAATATTTTACTTATAATATGTATACCACATAGATTAAAGAAGAATTTAAGTAGAAATTGGGATCATTTATATTCTACCTTTGAAAATTTTAGAAATTGGTATGCCACTAGAATGCTTTTTTATTTCCAATTTATTTAGAAACAGTGAAGGAAAATAAAGCGATGGAAATTATCTTAACAATGCTATTTGATAATATTTTATTTTTGTTAATTCTTAAATATATTTTAATTTTTTTTCAAATATATCTTTTTGATCTTTCGATTTTAAATTATAATTTTTTAGTTTTTTTTTACTATTTTAATTGAGGCATGACAATCCTCTTATAATCTGTATCTTAAAAAAAAAAATAATGACATAGCTCAATTAATATAGTAAAAAATTAAAATATTATAATTTAAATTAAAAGTACTAAACAACACATTCATAAAAATAAAAAAAATACCGTTTATTAAATTACACCTTTTATTTTCTTATACTTTTATCACCTTTCCATTCTTTGATTTCTTCAATTTTTTCTTAAAACATATCATGGTCCAAAAAACCAATTTTTCCTTAAAACATGTCATGGTGATGATTAGATAAACATTAAACGAAAACAAAATGACTCTTTGACCAATTCAAACTGATTTTGTCTAAATTATTCATTTTTTATTTTTTTTGACAAGTGTGACATGCACAAATATGACAAAGCACATGTTAAAACGGAGTGCACAGACTGAGAGTTAAACGTATAGTCCATACACTCTCACTCAAAAATTTATAGTTTGGGATGCAAACTCACACCCTATAATAAGAAATTCCTTACCATCAATGCATAAATTTGGGACTTATAAATCCCCACACTATGCTTTCCGTAACGAGACTAATGCCGCTGTTATTCATAATAATTTTAGCTCCTTGATTTAGCTAGACATAAGATAAAAGCATATTATACAATTTTATTTAAGTGGAAATTGCCAAAAACATCCTCTAAGTTTGCAATATTGTCAAAAACACACGATTAGTTTTTGCACTCCCCAAAAACCTCTTCCTTTTTAATTCCATGTTTTTCAACCCCCAAAGCATGTAACGGATGTCAGCGGAGTGATTTTTCAAATTTTATGGGACGAAAATGCCCTTGCATGGGGAGTCGTGATTCTGACCATTTCGGTATGAGAGAAAGTGGGGGGTGGGGGTTTCCGTAGGATAACCCCAAGAGAGAATTCTTTGGAGCCTTTTTAGTTATTTTTTTCTCAACTAAGCGTCTTGAGTTTTTTTCCATTTCGAGTTGTCTCCGAAGTTGTCTCTACAGTGCACACTCTGTAATTCTGACTTTTTCCCTTTCCACGGTATCTCGAAGGAGAAGTCCCGCGCAAGTAGTTGGCATTTCATCAGTTTGCAATCTAAGGTATTGAGTATGGTTTTATGGTAACTATTACATTACTAAAAGAAAGATTTTTTTCGGTTTCGTTTTGTGCTCCTGTTTTTGTTGGAAGATATTGAAGTATGCAGGGGGATTTCTCGGCTGGGGTTTTGTTAGTCTGCAGGGCAATTTCTCGGCTAGGGTTTTGTGTTGTTTTGCGCTTTTGTCTGTATATACTATCGAAATAGTTTTTTCGATTGTTATGATTTGTGTAATATTTATAATGTAAATTTCCCCTTTCATTTGATATGGTTGCAGTTTTAAAAATGAGGTTTATGTTTAAGAAATGAGATGTTACAGTTTAAATTTTGTTGTCTCTGTTTAACAATTGATATCTCTGTTTAAGAACTGAAGGTTACCGTTTAAAATCTTATATTTCCGCTTAAACATTCGTGAATCTGCATGTTGAATGTGTTGTTATTATCGCGAGGCTTGTGACTATGGCGGTCAACCCTAGTTAATGGGCGATGCTATTTGACACCGTGAGTGGAGACCTTAGATGAATTGAAAGATAACATGACCCCTCGACATCTGGGAGATCATCCGAAGGACTACCGTTCTGACGTATTCATCGAGCTAGAAGCTATATACCAGAGAGGGCCCTTCTTGATTCTCTATTGCAAAGATGCGATGGCGCGCATGGGAAATTCGAGGATTGGGGAAAGCATCTTTGAGTTTCGAGGCCTCAAGATGTGGCCCTCGTTCTTGAGTCTGCGTTGTGATGGCGGCGCGATGCGTGTTTAAGAAGAATAAAACCCGCTCAGCGTTCGAAAGTAGGTATTTATCAAAAACCTATGAGAGACACGAGACTCCATCAGAAGCACTCTTGTCCGACTTGTTCGACGGAGGGGAAGAAGAAAATTTTGCCAAACTCCCGATGGTGTACCTCGTGGAGTGCGGTCGTCTTCCCAAATACATCATGCTCGGTTCAGAGCTGGATCGTTGATTATGTCGATGATCTACCCGCCATGGGGCGATCTGCGTAGGCGCGGGCGACACACAAGTGGGTCGATGGAGGACATTCCTAGCGGTACCGCTCGAGTGCAAGATAGATCTGTGGGAAGAAGACCAACATGGGATATATTAAGGGGTGCTCGGTCGCGCTTAACGTATGGTTTCTGGTGACGGAGCGGGAAAGAAAGTCCGTTTCGGCGAGATCCCAAGGATCTTTGTGCTATGGTGAAAGTAGTTACTGGGAAGCAGCGATGGTAGAAACCGACTTGTCGTCGCTCGAAGAAAAAGAGGTAATAAATCATGGACAATGTTTAGCGAGTCTTTAATGTTTAAACATTTTATTTAGCGTTTAAATTTATTATTTATAGTTTAAAATTTATTAATAAAGGTTTAAATATTTTGTTCTCCGTTTAAATATATTCTATAATGTTTAATATATAAAAACTACTGTTTAAATATAGTTGTTATAGTTTAAAAGCTGAATGATTTATTTGAAATTGTTTGGTTTACATATGTTAGTTTCTGAAATTTGGTTCCGTGAGTCTTTGAAGAAAAAAATATTTGTTGGGAGCCAACCGAGCGGATGGATGTTATTTCTCCGGAACCACTTGCTCGAAGGCGGGGATGAGAAGGGCGGCCTCTATCGTGTGCGCTCAGCGCCGTTCTCCTACTTCCGACCCACCACGCGCACGCATTCCTCGGCCGGAGAAGCCCTCCCCACCCGCTCGATTGCAACAACCCCCAACCACGACAGCAGCGGTCCCCAATTGTGGCGGCTCTCCCGACCATGGCGGCCCCTCCGGCCCAGTGGCGGCCCCACGCGACTACCTTAGGCGAAGATGTCACTGCAACTCTTATGCAGGCATGCCAGATATTGATGACCGAGTTTCCTCCGCTTGTCGCTCGTGTTGAGGCACTGGAAGGACGTTCACAATCGACTGCGCCGTCCCTCCCAGAAATGAACCACAGGACGGACGAGCCGTCGAATTTGAGCGACAATGACATCGTCGGGGTGGCCGTTTCCAAGGCGGCCACATTCGAAGAGACTTGCGAAAAAGAGGAGAACAATCGCCTCTATCTCCACGCTCGGTGACGATGAAACAATAGCAACACTATCGGTGGCTGATGCTGTTACTGAGTCTGTCGCTGTTGATGACATGGCCATGACGGTGGAGGACATCGTAGATGATGTGGCCGTTCTGCTGGTTGAGAAGATCGTTTACTCCTTGTTAACGCAATCCCCGAGCCCGATAGAACCGGTTCGCGAGATTGCGACATCAAAGATGGACACAATCCACGAAGAACAAGAACAAGCTAAGGATGTGTCTCCGGTGATCTTTGTTGCCGTGGCCACGGGCTGAGAAGATCGTTGAATGCATTCGCTGTGGCCGTGGCCGTAGCCAGACGATGCCGCATCGAGCGGGACACAATCTCACAACAAAAAGAAGCATGTAAGGATGTGTCTACGGTTGATGCTGTCGCCGTCGTCTCCGCATCGAGCGGACACGATCCCACAACAACAACAACCATGTAAAGATGTGTCTTCGGTTGATCTTTGCCGCCATCCCCGCATCGAAGGAAGATCTTTGCTGGTCTTCGAACACCGTCGAGGCTCAGCGACGGTGCCCCATGAAGACCCCGACCCGAGCAATGAGGGAGATTATCAAGGCCCGATCAAAGTTGGGACAAGGCGGCTCGGTGAAGTCTTTGTTCGAAGAAGAAAAAAATGGGTTGGTCGATCGGCGTCTTAACAAATCTGACGAGGAGTTGATGAGGATCTTCCTTAAGCTGCCGTATGGACGATGTAAGTTTAAAGTTTTCATGATAGTGTTTAAAGTTTTTATGATAGTGTTTAACTTTCTTTTGATAGTGTTTAAATATTTATATGTTATCATTTTATTTATATGCTTAACGTTTAATTCTTTATAATATCATTTGAACATTGATAATATCATTTAACTATTTAGAAGATGGTATAATTATATCTGTTATCGTTTAATCTCAGCACTGTCGTGTGGAAGAATGACGCTGTCAGCACCACACGGGACAATTTATACACTCTGTTTGAGAGGAAGGAGATGGTCACAGATGATGTGATGGACGCTTTTGTATGCATAATACAAAAGTCGCTGAGCAAAGTGCCATATCCCTACAAGAAGCGCGCCTCCATCACAAGACCGCTAGCGCTGTTTATGTTAAAGCAGGATGACGCACATGAAACAACTATGGCTATGATCGGAGATGCTGTGCGCAGCTTGCATGAAGTTCAAATTGTCATCCTCCCGATAATAATGAATGGCCATTTCCATGTCATCGTCCTTGACAATAACAAACAAGAATACAAGCATTATTCTTCATGTGCGGGGTACGAAAAAGACGCGTTGGACATGGTAAGTTCTTTAATTATGTCTGATTGATAGTGTTTGTTATTTAATTCGGTATTTTAATCTCAACTTGCATATCTCGACAGCGGAATCTATTCGACACGGCTATCGATATGAAGTTCGGCGAGTCGGCGACCGCAAAGTACCCACTCGTTTACGACATGGAAACCCCACGGCAAAAACAAGGAAGCGTCGATTGCGCCGTCTATGTCATGCGGTTTATCGAGCAATTACTTTGGGGTGAGAAGCTACGGCTACAGACAGACAGACGTTCCTTGCCTGAGATTAAAGTATGTTACCCGCATACTTAAGGAGGGGAGGGCAGCCGGCGTCCATGAGAAAGGGGGTCATCCGAAGCGGGTTAAATTTTGTTTTTACAGAACAGGACTTGTATATGTCAATGTCAATTTTGTTTTCGAATGTAAACCAGGACAAATTCAATTCATTGTTTTCATTTTCGAAGAACATGACTTGTATATGTCAATGTAAATTTTGTTTGTTTTCAATTGTAAAGCACGTTAAATTCCATTTAGTTTCATTTCATTGTTTAATTTACAGTGTGATTGTTTACATTTCAGTTTAATTGTTTAATTTTACCATCTATCGTTTAAATATCAGTTTGAAACATTTAAAATTACAGTTTCTCTGTTTAACATAACACTGTCTCTGTTTAAATAACTGATAACACTGTAAAGAATAAGGGTTTAAATATGAAAAATTGCCAGTCAATTCAGATTGTTTCTCTTTAGAAGTCAGCTTATTTACAATGCCTAGTCGGCGGACATCAAACGCTTGCGACTCGATCCTCTTTCGTCTAGGACACCCAGGCTGCCTTCTCATCACAGGCGGTCGCAAATGAAGCTCACGATTTCCGTCTGAAGGCCTGTCATCGTCGGGTATGGGGAATATAGCTTCCTTATACGCCAGTTTGTAATTGTCGACGGTGAAGTAGCCGCTAATAAATCGATGAACGTTGGTGTCATGCTGCGATTATTGCGGCAAGCGTGTTTGCGAGGAATACCATAAACTTGCCACCTTCGACATGAACAAGTTCGATGGCAAGATCTACGAGAGTTCGTCGCGACTGGTCGATCACTCGTAGCGATCATCGACACAACGACCAACACGAAGATTTCGGCTATCCTCAACAATTATCTCTACCTTCGAATGTATGTCCAATACCGTCAACAATCACTTCGTAACGATCATCTACGAGTTCTCTGCATCCGGTCGGTCCACCGAAAATGTTCAACACCGTCAAAAAGCGTTGTCCAATATCCAACGACGACGCTCGGAATGATCGGCGAGGAAGGAAGACATCCCACGCGTCGAGGGTCACCATGGGATTGAGCGGGAGCACTCGCAGAATCAATTCCCCGCCAACACTTGATCGAATGAAAAGATCAATATGTTAAGCGGAGAATATAATGTTTAAGTGATAATGCCAATAATTAAACGTTAAATTAAATACTTAAACAGTTACCAATTAACGTAAATGAATAGTACAATATGTTAACCAGTGACTGACATATTTAAACAATAATGAACCCAAACAACTGGATCAAATAAAAGAGAAGGAACTTACAACGAGTAAAAACTCGTTTTCATTAGGATTCCATGAATGGCACATTATGCATCTCGACAACAAGATCAACTACAGTAGCAGTTTTGAAGATGGAGTGACGTGACACATCCATCTGGAAGTCAACATCGTTTTCTATTGGACAAACCGTTTTATATCCATCTGGTGTGATAAACTTCACCATGACAAGGAAAACTTCGAGACCACATCGCTCACATATCTCAGCTAACACCAACTCCCAAGAAGTCTGAGCCGTGAACATTAGCACTCTTCCCTCCCCGTTGAATCTAGCAATACCACAAAAACTCTCCATAATATATCGGCCGAAAACCAAATCGTACAAACCAAATGAAATGAAGAACAAAAAGAAGACGAAGAAGAAGAAGAAGATGTAAACAACAAACAGCAGTCAGATAGGCAAACAAAAAAGTGCACAGTTGTATGCATAGAGGTTAGACTAGACGTGATGTGATTGGGCGATATTTTTCCCTCCATCCCAAGGGCAAAAAGGGAAATATATGTCATTGTCGCGAGGAAGACATATTGTCATCACTCGAATGAAAGTTCTCACCTCAACATGAGTCTCTGTTTAAACGTCAAGCTTTTTATGTTTAAACAGATACATATAGTGTTTAAAATAACGGTAAACTTTTTAACTAAAGTCTATATCATGTAAATAATATGTAAACCGTTTAAATATAGTGATTTAACTATTTTAAAATATATGTTATTATTTAAATTGAATGCTTTCACTGACATCACATTGAAGATGGGTACCTCCTGGGTCACTGTTTAAACATCTTTATGTATGTGCTTAAACACCGTTGTCATTGTTTAAAGAGTAAATCGATTATTGTTTAACTTTTTGTATTGTTTACAATGCCGTTCTTTGTTTCTCAAATTGTTATGTCTCTGTTTAAATTTCACAAATTATCACAAGGTGATACTCAAATAGGTTTGTTTGTTTAAAATATTTAAACGTTTACAATGGAGAATCTGATTAAATATCATAAGTTCACACTCAAATAAGCTTGTTTCATTTAAAACATTGCTAACATTTACAACATTTACAATATTTACAACGTCTTCTCGGACCTTGGACACTCGTAAGTCGACCCTCGTTCGTCTATTAAGATTTCGGTTTGACTCACCAAGTGTCTATACATTCGAATGCTCACGGCGGTTGCATAACATGCGCATCAACTTGAACCTGCACAACGTAGAACGAAACACATTAAAAAAGTTAAGCAAACACATTAATGAAAACGTCTATTAATCAATGTGTCATGGTCTGACTTAAGCGAAGATCCTGATAGTTAAACACAGAAAGTAATATTTGTACACTAACGTTAGGTTCTTAAACGGTAGCAAAAAGTTTGAAGTGATAAACATCAACTCCGTCTTAAAGGATGTTTCCTGATCTTCCTCCTCTAGCGAATCCTCCGCAATCACGTAATAAGTGAAAACTTTCTTTTCTTACCCAAGTCGAAATGCCCGCTTAATTGCTTGCCCGTCATCCACCGCTGGAGAATCCTCTGCATTCAGGCAATTATGCGGGAATTTCGACTTGGGCAAGAAAAGATAGTTTAACTTGTTGCGTGATTACGGCTGATTGATTCTCAAGATGAGGAGGATCATGAGACATCCTTTAAGATAGAGTTGATCTTCGAATTTTCGTCTGACTCTAGCGAATATCATACACAGGAAACAGATGAGGAGGATGAGGACAACGAGGAGTGGTTGTCCATGGGAAGGGTTCTTCCTTATCATTTATGGTGTGAAGTCCACAAGCAGGTTGACGCTTCATATCCGAGAAAAAAGTGAAACGCACAGTGGACCGAGATTGGCTGATCACAACGAACGGGTGTTCGGATATTTATGTTATCGTGCACAAGAATTAATGCCGTCATTAATTCTTTAAACCCTATACCATAACTTTGTCACCTGCCACCTGCCAACACTTCAGTTCAAACCAAAAAGATCAATATTTTACGCAGAGATTTTGAGAATTTAAACATTAATATGAATAGTTAAACAGTTAAAGATAAATTTAAACGGAGACGACAATTATTAAACATATTTGTAATATATTTAAACAGATAATAGCAAATAGATAAACAGTATTTAAAATATACAAATAGATAACCATAAACGAGAAGAACTTTACAACGAAATGAACTCGTTTTCAGTAGGATTCGACAATGGCACATCGTTTGTCTCGACAACAAAATCGACTACAGCTCATTTGAAGATGGAGTGCACTTGACCAATCCGATGGAAATCAACTTCATTTTTTTGTTGGAGAAACCGATTTATATATTTCGGATATGATAAACTTCACCCTGGACTGCGTTTCACGAAGCAGTTTACATCTATCATTACCACAAATGAGTCGCCATAATAAACACCCTGCAGAATGGTCAAACTGATAAGACGAAGAGATTCTCACCGTATTACGAAACCGTAGAAAGCGAAGTCGAACAAACCAAATGAGGAGAAATGAGGGAAGAACAAGATGTAATGCAACTTCTAAGCATTGTCTATCAGAAACCAAGCAAAAAGCCCGTGAAAAAGTTGGACATGATGTGATTTGGCGCTTTATTTTCCCACCATTTTCAAGGGCAAAAATAGGATTTCACAACATGAACCCATTTCAAGTGAACGGTAAGGGGTAAAAGGAAAATTAAACACTAACAGAAGGGCTGTCCGGGGTGTGTAAAAATAGGAGGAAGTTTTTTGGGAAGTTTTGAAAATAACGGAAGATGAACAATAATTTTTCCTTTATTTAATTTATAAATTCATTTAAGAATACGATAGGCAAACCCGTGCGTTGGGGATAGCGTGATAAATATCATTAAACAAGAGACTACGTTGAACTGTAGAATAACTTACTCCAGACACAAAAAAGTAAGGAAAGTCTTAGAGCCGAATTTAATATATAATATAAAAGAGAATATATATATTAAAAGACAAAAGCACCGTGGAGGAAAAGGCTTGCCACTTCACAATTACCTGCGTACGTTGTTAGTCTTCACCAAGAAGCACATGTATATATATACCATACCTCAAGCACTACTTCAAAACAATTCAAATCCACAAAACCAACCATTGAAGCATCAAGGAAAGGAAACAAACGGAATGGCCATCTCTTCTTCTCACCTTCCAAAGATTGCAGCAATGGTGCTGCTTCTGGCACTCTCAACCCTTGACCTGGTCATGTCGCACCGATTAGTCGGAACCTGCCATGCGAGTGGGTACCTTCCTGGAAAACCCGGGCATTGCAACACTGAGCATGATTCTGAATGTTGTGAGGCTGGAAAAAGGTATCCCCAGTACCATTGCTCTCCGCCTATCACAGACAACACACCGGCAACCATGACCATCAATAGCTTTGCTAAAGGAGGTGACGGGGGTGGTCCGTCTGAGTGTGATAACAAGTACCATAGTGACAATGAGATGGTCGTCGCATTGTCCACTGGATGGTACAATGGCGGAAGCCGGTGCCATAAGAACATTCAGATCAATGCTAACGGTCAGTCTGTGTTGGCCAAAGTGGTTGATGAGTGTGACTCTGTTCATGGTTGTGATTCTGATCATGACTTCCAACCACCATGCCCTAACAACATTGTTGATGCTTCTCCAGCCGTTTGGAAGGCGTTGGGCATCCCTGATTCCGATGTTGGTGACTATGATATCACCTGGTCTGATGCATGAACAATATAGGGGTAGAAAAGCACAGCTAAAGATGTAACAGCATTATATTGTACTGTATCTTGTGTCACCTTATCAGACTGTACTGCCTATTGTGAATTCATATGTACAAGATTAATTACTTGTAATATTGCATCTTGTGCGATACATGATCAGCTTAGCCCCAAGTATAAGAAAATGAAACAAACAACTGTTAATTCTGGCAATAATCCAGTAAGAACAAGCTTATAAGTGTCCACTCATCAAATTATTTAAATGTGAAACATATTGTCACTCAAAAACCAGCAGAACATGCTTCTTACTAGAAACATGACAGTCAGCATAAGGATGGGCTTAATACTGAGTTGATCGATTACGGAAGACATCGCCAAACTTATAAAATTGCATGGAGCCCCCAGTAGGTATTTTTTTTTCATGCAAACTAATGTTTTGAAAAGTCAAAACAGCCAGATAAAACAAAGGAATTTTTCACCAATACAATTGCCACCATTGAGAGACTTCATGCAACTTATCTCTAGATTCCTGCATCACAAATAGAAATCGATTTGCTGAAACCAATGACAATTGCAATAGTAAATCTTTCATCATCTATTTGTGCTGCTTTACTTAAAAGCACTTAAATAAAGAAAAGAAAAAAAAAACCTTTAACTTGAGCCAAAGAATGTGTTTGGTACTCTGTTGCTTGCTTATAAGGAGAAAGCGCATATGGCAATGATATTAACAATTTGGAATGGCTTAAGTACTTTTCTTTGATATTAAACATTTGCAGGGCTGACTGATGTTCATGAAATCACTGGGAAATAGAACTTTCTAGTTACAAAAGTCAAGGAATTCTACCTGAGATAATATATGACAGTTGTGTTGTGGCATCTATTGTGATATAATTCCAATAACATGCAATGGCGCTGTTTTGGTTCAAAAACAAAATCTAACTAGGCAGAATAAAGGAAAACTCACCAAAAACACATGCGAAATTTTCTCAAGAAGCAGTTTTAGTCACATTGCCAATTCTGTTCAGGTCAAAAATTTCAATCCAATAGCCATCAGGGTCTTTAATGAATGCAATGCCCTTCATTTTTCCTGGATTCAGCACATGCAATCATATATCAAAATGAATTACATCACAAATTTTTAATAATAAGAAACACAGAGAACCTTACAATAAATAAAAAGGGCATATTGTCTCTAATGAATTTAATAAAATGGAGGACAGCAGAAAAACAGAAAAGTGGGGCAAAATCAAGGTAACAGTTAACAGAAACTCATACATGAATGAGATTCCGGTATGAGCAGATTTATAATAGGCATCAAACTTTCGGAAGCATTAAACAGATATCTAACAACATCACAAGATTAGATAACTGTGTTCTACATGTCGAATAGATCATAGAAAATGACCACAAACCATGACTGAAGTAAATATTACATTGTGAAAATATAAAGCTAAACATACAACAAAAATTACAACAATCTATGCAAAAAGTTAATGAATTCCAGCACTATCTAAAACCATTCTCAACATATGTGAACAAAATAAAAAAATGTTTCACATAAACCAACAACTCACACAAGCATGAGGGGAGTGATTCCTTTTTTCTAAATGGGCTGAATAAATAAATAAATAAATAAATAAGAAAAGCAATTGAGTAAAATATATATATATATATATATATATTTTATAATTTAAGTGTATGTCTTTGTATGGCTATTGCCATTCTTAGGTGATGGCTGGAATGCCATAGCCTCTATTGTATGAACATGTCTAATACAGATATAATAAATAACAAACAATAAACATGCACTGTATGTTATGTTTAAAAGAAATGATACCATCATCAGGCTTCTTCACAAACTCCACTCCCAAGCATTCGAAGCGCTCACATGCCTTGTACGTGTCATCAACCGTAATGCCTATATGGCCTGTACAAGAAATAAATGCAGCAAAGAACCAACACAATTTAATGTCTCAAAAAGAGAACAAAGCAATGTTAAGATAGCGTGCATACTGGATACTTCGACACTCAGAATTTAGAAAAATGAAGTTACAACTGTGTATTAGCCAATCATTATGTAAGAAACATACCAAATCCACGTGGCTCAGAATTGCCATTATGGTAGCCTTTAAAATCAGGATCACTTTCAGTTCCCCAGTTACTGGAGAGAGACAGAAATTAAAGATCAAAACTAAGATAAATCCCAGAAACATGGTGGCATTATAGAAGATAGCTGCCAAGTGAAACAGCTGATGATTACTGTGTCAGCTCTAGTGTGGCCTTCTGACCAAAAGTCCAAACTGTTCGTTGAGTTGGATCAGCTGGTGCCGACGCAGTATTCTACATGAGAAAAGCTAAGAGTTGCTCAGGTGTGAACAATCTATCAAATATCATTAAACAATCCGGATTTCTCTCCATCATGAATGCCTCAGCCACTAAAAAGGAAAATCTAATAATATTATCCTAGAAAAAGTGGTGAAGACTTACCTCATAGCCCAGAAAGTACAAGCTGAACTTCATTTCTGGGAAATCCAACCTCTTTAATAATCTGAAATTTCACAAAACACAGATGACCAACTTAAGTTTAAAACAGCAACAGTATCTAAGCTGTAAAGTGTTTGTCAAAAATAATATGAGATGTCATTGAGGCTTCTTGTTGTGTCAGATATAACACTGCCCACACACGAAAGTTCACAGGCTGAAATCCACATGGCGGCATTATGAGTGAGCCTTTGAAGAGATACTGTTCCTATGAACTATTATGGGTTGTGATAAATAGTCAAGCTTGTAGTATTAATTATTAAAGGCATACAATCACTATGCATAGTACACACTTGAGAAATTATTAAGTTTATTCAGATACCATTAATTTTTAAGCTCGAGTTAATCAAGATTTTTGTGATCCATTTCAGGAGTTTAAAGAGTTCATTGAATTCAATAATAGTCTATAACAAAAGTAAGCGTCCAACTGTTCCTTAAGATCCATAATGGTTCATATAATAGGGCAAGCTTACTAGCTCCTCGATGATGTGATCAAATGTGTTTCACCCTACAGGTTAGGGGTTTTGAGTTTCTGCTACAAAAAGTGAGCATCATAGTCTCACTCCTATTCTAAAGGAAACCAGAATACATGCATTTCCACATTTTAAATTGAGAAATATGTTACTTCTGCAGCATCTTCAAGAAGACTATAGTACCAAATGGAGGCCATAAAATCTACGCATGCACTTCAAACTTGCAATACATTTGCGGAGCAATAATCCACAAAAATCAATAGTCAAATGGCACTCCAAAAGGTTGAAACTAAGATAACAATCAAATTAGATTGCCCAAAATACAAGTCCAAATTGTTATTTACAAGCATTTCAAACCAGAGTAGATACATCTCTGCATTTTACAATACACATTAAATTATTAAAAGTTCCATACCTAAATGTTATTCATAAGCATTTGAAACCAGAATACAAGCATCTCCACATTTTATACTGAGAAATACACTACCTCTACAGCGTATTCCACAATACTACCATATGAAAAACACAACATCTATGCATAAACTTCCAAACTGTGACACATCTGTGGTGCAATAATCCACAGACCAATACTTGAAAGGTTCTTTAAAAAGTTAAAATTATAATCAAAAGTATGAATCGCTATCCATAACTGTTTGATTCTACAACTTGAATAATAGTCTAAAATCCAGAATTGTCATTCCAATAATTCATTTTCAGGAGATTAAACAAACACAAAGAGAGCACTCACGACATGCCAAGCACACGAGAGTAGAAATCCAAGCTAACTTTCGGATCCTTAACCCGGAACATCTGCAAACCAAAAATCACTCACAATTAACACAAAAGGAAAGACATTTCACAGCAAAATCGAAAGGAAAGCCAAAAGCTCACAGTTTGCTGCAAGAAATAGCCTTTGGTGGCATCATCCAGATCCGTCTGAAGGCCAGGATTGTTGGCCGGCGACTCCTTGGGCTCCGACGAAGCTGCCATCGATGACAAGCTCTTTCCGAACCGATTAAGACCCTGAAACAGAGACGGGATTGAATTAGCTCACAAGAATCAAATGCGCAAAGAGAGATAGAGGGGAAAAAAAAAGAGACCTGCGATGATGGAGTGGAAGCGATGGAGGGATTGCGAGGGATCGAAGGGAATTTGGAAGGGGAGAGACGTCGGAGAAGATGAGATGAGAAGAGAGTGAGTGTCGCCATTGTCACGCGTGTGAAATGTATACAGTGAAATTGACAAGTGTTTTCGCACGTGTGAATTTTTTATTTTAATAAATAAAAATTTCATTATTTGATTTTAGATAATTAAATTTTTATCATACACACGTGTCAAACAGGGAGGTGGATAGGATTTGGGTTAAAGCCAAGCTTTTAATCTTTCCGTTTATAATAATTGACATGTTGGTTTAGTAAACTGGTTGAGTTTTACAAGTAAATTTTTATGTGGTCATAGTGTTATGGTTGATTTTTATTTTTGTCATTGTGTTTTAATTTATATCTTTTTGATCATTAGATATTGATTTGTTTTCACCGAGAGGTCACTTGGGATTTTCTAGTTAATTTAAAATAACATGGCAACCGGAAATATCACGTTGCTTTATTTTAATATTTTCTCTTATCCCAACTGGAGCGAGCATATCAGCCGGATGCTGACTCAGCTTAATTAATCCGGAAAATAAAGTAAGTGATGTGACATTTTCGGTTGCCACGTCATTTAAAATTGGCCGGAAAACACCAAGTGATCTCTCGGTGAAAACTGTTAAGTCTGATGACGTGGATTGGCATTATATGACAAGCCAAGTGGTGACATGAAAAAAGGATGATGACGTGGCATGTGGTGGCTCATCAAAGAAGAGGTGATTAAGATAATGACATGGCATATAGTCATAACATGTGATGAAGATCAAGGAAGAGATTTAATGAAGATCAAAAGTGGAGATTAAGGTTGAAGATTTTTATTTAGCGAGATATTCATCTCAATACAATCATGTGATGATAAACTATTTTTTGGACGATGCATCGAGACTATAGGGATCTTTTCAAGAAAGGCAAGTTTTTATTTTTAGATATGATTATCTATCCTTGGTAAAATCCGGGATGATAATTCATATCTTTGATAAACTCCTTTTTAAAAAGATCTATTTGAAGAGAGGAATATTCTATTATTGGCAGAGTTCGAGATCGTGAAGATTATTTGAAAGCTATTTGAAGACACAAAGATTTAGTTTGGTGTGAAAGTTATTTGAAGACACAAAGCTAAATAAAGGTAAAAAGACATACCAAGGAGATCATCAAGACCATATTTAGCATTACTATATTGAAGGAAGATTCGAGAGCTATCTATGGGTGGAGACTATTTATGGAGACTAGTCGTATGAGGAGATTGATTGAAGATTGCATGTGATATGATTAGAGATTTGGAGATCAAGCATGGATGATTGAAGATCATGCTTGAAGATATTGAAGACTAAACTTGGATAAAGATGAGATCGAGTTTTAGTAACAATATTTCCATGAGTCAAACGAAGATCGTTTGGAAGACAAAACTTGGGCCAAGTTTGGAAAGGAAGATCGGGAGATCTTCGGTGGCTATCTTGATAGGGATGGTTACGTGTGCCTTGGTGGGCACGTCCCTCGGGAGAGGAAGACCTTACAGTGATGTGAGGAAGGAAGCAGTGCAAGCGGGGAGGAGCTCGGGTCGAGTCAGCCGCTACGGGGCAGGGATCGAAGGCCAGGAGGTTGAAAAGTCGCGTGATTCGGGTGCATCGGCTAGAACTCGGTCATGTTCGATGGGTGGGCCATGTTGCTAGCTGGGTGTTGCAACATCTAACTTTGGAAGGTGTCCAAGTTAGGAAGCGGCGGAGGAATTCTAAAAGAGGTAACTTTGTAGAGCGTCGATGCGTCTATATAAGACATCCTGCTCGAAGATTTAGGATGGAGCCAATAAGTGAGAGACTCTTCGGTGAGAGTTGAGTGTGTGGCCGTCGAGGCGATCTTGAGAGGATATTCTTTTGTATTGAGAGAGTGAGTGAGTGTTGTACTCCTTGTTCCTATACCTCTTTTAGTGGATTGTTTCTCGGGCACTGGCCCCCGGATGTAGAGCAAGGTTGTGCTAGGCGGGTTACCAATTTGCTTGTCTCCTTTATCTTGCTTTGATTGTGTGTGAGTGTTTAATCCTTGAGTGAGTTTTTGAGTGAACTTAACACATCACACCCCCACCGGAACCATAAAAAATAAATCAATATCTAATAACCAAAAAGATATAAATTGAAACACAACGACCAAAATGAAAATCAGTCATAACACGGTGACCACATGAAAAATTTACCCTAAGTTTTACTTTGGAGAAGTATGATTCATGTAAAGGAGTATATTAACTCAGTGTTTGTTTTCACTTTAAGAAATCCTTTGTTTATTTGGGTGTATTTGTAAACTCTGGTGTAATTGGGTTTACACTACAGTATCCTTTTGAGTGTATTTGGTTTTACGTCCAAATCTGGTGTAAAACCAAATTCATGAAAAAATAAAATCAGGGATCGACAAAGGATTACGGTTCACTAAGGGTTGTTGTCCTCCGTTTACATCGCAAGAGCTTGCGATTAACGTCTGTTGTAACTCCAAGCAAGTTCGTACGCGAAGGCTAATCTCCCACGCAATAGCATTGGCTCTTCTCCTCCAGGAGATCTTCTTTGAGTGCTCCGCTCACGGCGTCCTTTGGTTCATGATCTTGCACAAGATCAAGCATCATCACCATCCTCCTATTGCACCGTTAGAATTTTGACCAAAGAGATCATCTCATCTTGTGATCATAGCAAAACCCTTGCAAGAAATCATCTTCATCATCCTCTGTTAAGTTCTAGCAATTAGATCCACTTTTCTCATAATTTTCCTTAGATTTATTTGTTCTTATTCTCATGTTTCTAGATCTAACTATCTTTTCTTGGATTTTATGCATTCTTCCTTATTTGTTCTTACTCTCATGTTTCTAGATCTAACTATATTTTTCTTGGATTTTATGCATTCTTCCTTGCAGATCTTCAGCTGTGAAATAGATCTTCACTAAACTTTGAAGTTTCCTTCATATTTGTTGTTTTCCAGCTTAAGATAACTAATTTTTTCTGATTTTTTTAGATATCCACACTTTTAAAAGGTCTTTGTAGATCTGGGCTTTTTCTTGCTTATTGGTATATTTTTCTCCAAAAATTTATTATTATTATTTTTGTATATATTCCTGCTGAAAATCATGTTGTATGTGTTGATTTTTGATTTGTTATTGTGTATATAAATGATAGCATGAGATTTGTTGGATATGTTGGCCTGATCTCAGCTTGATCACAAGGTTTTAACCTTATTCCTCTATGAAAATTATAATCACCATGCTGCCATGGCATAATTTATGCTTTTGATTTCATTGAGGACACAAGAAATAATTTTGGTTGTACAATTATATGGTGATAAAAACTTTGGCTTTGTTTCAACTCTATGTGAAAGATTAAATTGTTGGATAATATCAAATTTATGTACTTAAGTAGTTTCCAAATGGATTTGGGATTGTTAGCGCTTGTTGCAGACTCCTTTGACTGAGCCTGATGAGCAAGTGTTTGTTGAGATGCATGATAACACGATTATGTTTTATTAAGTTTTGTGTTAAAAGAAAATTTATTATGATTAAGCCTTTATTTCTTATTGAGCTTGGGCTTGTAATCCAAGATTCCAAGCTTGCTTTTCTTTCAATTATTATTCAAAAGCGTGAATAAGTTTAAACTCATGTCGATCTCCATTTCATTATTATTCAAACACGTATGAAATTCATGAACAAATAATTTCATTAGACAACTTTATTTACTTCATTCTATTTGCATTTAATTTTGTTAGAAATTTTACTTCCTGAGAAAATTCGTTAACATTTTTGTTTTGAAAAGGTTGGATCAAGATTGAAATGTTGCAACATATAAGATAAGATATGAAGTGTAAAACAAAGGTAAAAGAATAGAAATTGAAAGTAGAAATACTAATTTTGTCTATTCTTTGGTGTTTTGCATTTATGTGAACCATCTATAGAAGAGTTTTAAGATTGGTGCCCGATATCTAGTTGATAGCAAAATTTACCTCCTTGGACAATAATTAAGGATGAGTATTGATCACCATATGTTACATAGTTTGTCTAACTTTGGTTGCCATTCTAGCTGGAATTCTATGAATGGGTTGTTTGGAATTAATTAGATACCTAAATGGCGTGTGAAAGGTTATTTTACTTGATTTCTATATTCAAATTTTGTTAGGGATTACTAAATCTTGGCATATATTTAGCATAGTAGAGTTAGTGAGACATGAACTTATTTACTTAGTTTCATATGGCTTCATGTATCATCCTTGCAAATTCTAATTTTAGATATCCAAATGCTTATATTTTTCATCATTTGATGGAGACTTATTGATTCTTGTATTTGAACTTTTGTGAATAAACCACCTGGACAACCATCACACTTTCAACATTGACTGATTTTTTGTTTATCAGATATGCTTGATTTATTGATCTAATGTCATAAGGTTAGTAATAAAAGATATATTGATCTATTGCTGATTTTTTGTTTTTTGAATTAAATGTTTGATTGCTGAAATTTGTAATATAAATGAATTAATTAGATCATCCCAGAGGTTTTTTTTTTGGTTTAAAACCTTCAAGCTAGCTAGATGCAATGATGGCTTGCTTTCAACATTTATTGAGAAAGGAAAACAAAGTTTAGTGTGATCACTTTCCTTGTATATATTTTCATTAACGTGATGCAATTTTATCAAGTAAAATGTTGTCAAATTTTTATTTTATCAATAAACAAGTTGAGCATGAGAATGTTTCCATATCAGCTCCAGCATGTGCCTTATTGATTGTATGTCAACACCAAAATCAATGTTAGATAGTGGGCATTGAACTTATGTAATATACTTGCAACTCTTTGAAAACCAACCACACGCTTTCATAACTAGCAAGTTTAGTAATAATTTCTATTTTAGTTTTTTTTTTTTTGCATGTTTTCTTGGTATATTTCTATTTTAGTTTCCTTTTACTTGATTTTAGTTTCTGTTTTTTTAAATGCAGATAGTGTTGCTTTTTTTTTTTTAAATCTATTGCATTTGTGTTGATTTTTTTTATTTGAGGATATGCAGATAGTGTTGCGCATTGTTTTTGATATATTACACTATTCTTGATATTGTTTTTAATTTTTGGAGTGTAAAAGATTAATATATTACATTTTTTTTTAAAATCTTTGTATTTTTAAAAATTGTAGATGGCTACAAATGTCAAAAATGATCAATTATCCATTATGCGGACTATATTTTTAGCTGTGGTTTATGCTGTCACGTTGCTTTTGCGTTGGAAAAGACGTAGAGTTTGTAGAGAACCATCAAGAAGTCAGTTAGTAATTAGATAGCAATATTTGTCTAGTCTAGTGGACGACAATGACACCACCAGTATCAACATGTTCCGCATGAAGAAATCCATCTTCTTTAATCTTTGTTCTATAATGAGACGAAAAGGTCTTATGAGAGATATGTTGCACATCATCATCATCGAAGAACAACTATTGATGTTCCTACACACTATTGGACATAACCAACTCAATTGCGTCATTGCACACAATTTTCTTAGGTCTGGAGAGACTATTAGCAAATACTTCAATCATATGCTTTACGCAATTGGGACAATTATGTGACGAGTATGTGCACCCACCTAGTACACAAACGCTAACATACATAGCATTGAGGTCTACATTATACCCTTATTTCAAGGTAGTTATACATTTTTTCTTATCTTGAATTTACTACATAATAAACAATTCTTAGTTATACTTTAATAATGGTAGGACTGTATTGGGCGCTAGATGGGACCCATATCCATACTTCTGTTCCTACATCTGAAGTTGCAACATTTCGTGGACGGAAACCATACCCTACACATAATGTGCTTACTGCTGTGGACTTTAATTTACATTTCACCTATGTCCTTGCTAGATGAGAAGGTTCAGCACATGATGCTCTAGTCTTACGTGATACACTTGAGAGGCCCGAATGGCCTATCAGTTCCTAAAGGTATCCATTTTGTGTAGTTTACTATAGGTTAACATACGGCAATAATCTATTAATTATAATTTTGTTAACTGTCATATATGATTTTTCCTAGGAATGTGTTGCACGCTACAAGATCAGGATTTTTATCTCCTTACAAGGGTATTAGGTACCACCTCAAAGAGTTTGGCTCACGAACACCGGCGAACCATAAAGGACTCTTTAACCTTCATCATTCATCTCCTCATACGACAATTGAACGCACATTTGGTTCTCTTAAGGGGCGTTTCAAAATTCTCACACCTAGACCATTTTTTCTATTCAAAACTCAGGTTGAACTAGTCTTGGCTACATGTATTCTACATAATTACATCTTAAATGCGGGTGAAGATGTGTTTATACCATATGAGGAAGAGTGGACTCAGCATAGGTCATCCTCACAGAGTAACACAAGGTGGCAAAGAGAACTATATCAAGGTACTAATTTACTTAGAAGCAATTTTTATTTATGGTTTTTTATATTTTTTATTTATGTGTAAACCCTTTACTAATTTATTCTTGTGTACTAGATTCATCCACAAGATGAATCGTTTCTAAACAAGCCAATTGAAGATCATGACTTGATGGAGACTATTTGTTGTAATGACCAGGCTAGTAGACATCACGCTATTCACTTTGGGGATAAAATTGGAATGGACATGTATGAAAATGAAAACTTCAGCCAATCTCCTCAAATTTGTGGTCTTGATGATATGTCTTTCGAGAAGACAGACTTTTATGCAAATATGTCAACACCTATCCACACTCATTCAGAAAGCTCAGAACCAAGGGGAGCAACATCCACTCAAACAAGAAGAGGAAAAGGGAAAAGAAAATTAATCTCCGAAGTTGAAGCAATACAAGAAATGAATACCACATTTAAGGAGACACTAGTATATATGAATTCCTATATCTTTCTTAGCAAAGGATGAAGAACTTAGAATCTATTAGGCAGAGGAGTTTTTTGAAACAATGGCTAATCAAGGAGGAGGGTATTGAGGGCAAAATTAGCCAAACTTGAAGTTAATTTATATGCATTACTTTTGTACCTGTTGATGTCTTACAATGTTGGAATGGTCTATATTTGTTAGTTTATCTTATGATTGTAACTGTGATGAATATTTAACTCTGTTTTTTATTTGTATTATGCATGTTGAACATCTTATGCTTGTAATTGTCTCATTTGTTATGTTTTATTAGCAATGCTTATAACTGTCAGCAAGTTAATTCTAAATTATTTTTTTTTAATTTGCTATTGTTATTGTTTTTATTGTCTTGATCCAGGGACATGTTGAGTGGAAAGCACTAGATGGAGCATTATGGACGTAGTTTCTTCCTTGAATGTTTTTGGGAGTGAATGAATGTTGTATATAATTTTTTATGGATCTCTTCAATTGTGTGAGCAAAATGCTTTCCATATGTTTTATAATTCTCAAATGGATGTAGCTTCTTCTATGAATGATGGGCACACCCACGTATTATCAATGAATTGTAAAATGTCTGTATAAATTGATCTTGTTGTACATATTGCCTCGCTGTATTTATTTCTTCATAGTTGTATGACATATGGGGTATAAGAGGCTAATTTATAGTAATATTATTAATCAAAAATATTAAACGAGATATTATGAAATGTATAAATTTATTTAATTAAAATTTGAGTAATAACTCATTTAATTAATTTTTTATTCAAAATTTATTTAACATACATGATTAAATTTTATTTAACTCAGAATGATTTAATTAAAATTTAAGTAAACAAGTAAAACATTATTAGGAGAAGTCATCTTTGATAATATATTGAAAAATATAACAACAATTTAGAAATTAATTTAATTAAAAATTTAATGATTATGTTGATTAATATAATAATTATATTCAATAAAATAATCAACATTGATATTAAAAATAAAAGCAAACAAAAAAAAATTGTGAGTTTGAGGATAACCTCACCATAGGTGCCTACATCTCTTAAATATATCAAACCAAACACTGGATTTCATAATACAGATTCACAAATCTTTCTAAATAAACACAAAATTCTGTAATACAGTATTTTAATTACATTCAACAAAACACCAGATTTTGCATTACTGTATTATCAAATTCATGAATTTCCAGTTATATTGTAAATGAAAATCCATTGTATTTACAATTACATCCAACCAAACGCATCCTACATTATCAAACTTAATGGATGAGTTTTATGTAGGTGTTGTATGGTTTTGTATAGCTTAGTTAAAATGTGCAGATGATGTTTTGAAGTGTGCAACTGCTGATTTAAAATGTGAAGTTGATGTTTTGAATTGTGTTTATTTATGTTTTGAAGTGTGCAGCTACTGATTTAAAGTGTGTAATTTTGAATTGTGCAACTTAAATACAGATTCATTAGTTTAAATACAATCTATATTTTGATACAATTTCAATAATATAGACTCAATAACCCAATTACATATTCAATTCAATATTACAGACTCAAAAGAAAAAGAACACACTTACAGCATATAAAAATTAACATGGCTCAAATCTGCATAATCTCTCCCACAACACCAACTCCCCGCAACAGCATATGAGCGCCGGTTGCTTACTGAGGAGCAGGTCATTCAAAATCTTCTTATTGAACTAAGAAGGATGATATCCCATATAGACATCTACAAAAAGTATATTGATAATCATTTAATATGAATCTTAAGACTTGATGACATGCATTCATGTTGTAAAAATGAAAAGCATTTATATACCATGAGTACTAAATCAGTTATTACAACATCAATTACAAAACAAGTACTAAATCCAAATTGTATAAGAGAAGGGAACATATAACAACTTGGGTAATCAATAATTACAAAACTCTCCAGTGCCTTGTTAAATTCAAAGGAATTATATGAACTTGCAAAGTGTTATATGTCATAGAACTACATAATCAAATAAAAGCTATGAGTGCAAAATCTTCTACAAACCATAAACTATATCAACAATCACAAAACAAGTACTAAATCCAAATTGTATAAGAGAAGGTAAATTCCTAAACAGATTATCAACATCAATTCAGTAACAAACAAACCAACATACCACCAGATCTTGCTTTCAATTTATAATCCATACCAGACCAAGAATATCATTTCCATTCATAGCATTTCACCATAAGAACTTGCAATAATACAATCATTACTCAAAAAAGTGTATCAAAACACAATGTGAAGTTAAGACCATAAAATTACATTCAAATAACATCAATAAACGATTTCCTGTGCATCAAACCAAAGCCCTCATTCTCAATGAGAGAATATAGAAGCCCAAAATGAAGATTACTTAAGGTATAAGAATCGATACCTTCAACCGCGAAGACACCATCAGCGGAGAAAACTGATGAGAAAAGAAACAGTATATGAGACAAAGAGATTATAGAGTAATGCTATATTCACCCAAGGAAGAGGGAGAAGAGGAAAGGAGGAGAGTTAGGGCTAAGGCGGTGCTCGAAGAGGGAAGACGAAGTGCAAAGGAAATAGTGCGTGAAGAGGGAAGATACGGGACAAAGGAGACGCCTAGAGTGGGAGATGAGGTATCTGAAATTAGGGCTAAGGTGGTGAGCGAAGGGAGAAGAGCCCTGGCTTTATGATGAACAAGACTCGCCGGGTGGAAGGTGCGATGACGATGGTTGGAGAATGTGACGACGATCTGCTGCGAAGATGAAGGTGGTGAGTGGTGGATGGCGAGTGGGTGACCGGTGACAGGTTTGACAATGGTGCGAAGATAAGGATCGGTGATGAAGTAGAGAAGAGAAAGAGGAATTAGGCCATGATTGTTTTTTCTTCAATATTGTTAGAGTGCTGAGTAGGAGAGAGATGAAAGTGTGCCATGTGAGTAGTGCAACCATTTTGTGTAAATGAGTAGTGCTATATAGTATTACTCTTTCAAAATACATGATTTACAAACCATTGTCATTTGACTTAAAAATGAAGTTTCTTTTGGGCAACTGACCGGGGTCGAGCTAGTGTATGGCGGAGCACATAGCGACGACCGAGGAGGAGCGCAAGGTAGAGCGCGCAGCGGTGACCGGGGAGGAGTTTATGGTAGAGCTCGTAGTGCCGGCACCCGAAATGGTTCTCGTAGATCATGTTCTCATGGTATGACTACTCTGCAAAACACTAAATCCAAGCTAGAGATACCCTCCCACTCACTAGTATGGGAAGATGCCTCGTATGCTGATTCAGTGAAAGATCCTCCCACTTCTCATCAAACAGATAAGATGAAGACCCCTTTGGAATGGCAACTGGCTCAAACGATGTTGCAAGTTGTCTTCGCTAGTGCTAGTAGAAAAACCAACTGACCTGACGTTGAAGCAGAAGATCTCCTCAGTCTTCCCAAGCTTGTTAGTGCTGCATCAAATCTGGTCATTCTTTGGAAGAATGTAGACACCTCCCAACCTGTCGGAGGTGCTCAGGTGCTGGGCATTTCACTGCCAATTGTCCAGTAACATCTCCGCCATCAAACTACTATCAGTCCACTGAACATTAGAGGAAAAGATAGAGGAGAAGTAGATTCACTATATCAAAGCCTCTCCTCTCGATCCCCCCATCTTTGAAAGGTTCACCTCTTCTTTCACCAGACTATCCTTCCTTAAGAGTCTCTCTTCCAATCTTAGAAGCCATTATCAAATCCAAAAAGGACCTAAGAAAACTAGTGATTATTAAGATCTTGGTTGGAAAAGCTAGTGTGAATTCATTAGAAAAGGCTCTTCCTCAGATTCTCAACCCAATTCACTGTGGAAGCATCACCCCGTTCAATGACCACTTCCTAATGTCGATGCCTTCTGAAAGAGCAATGACTGCAGCTGGAAGGATGTTGAAGAGTTAGGAGTTGCTAGATAATAGCCATGAAGGGTGAACTATACAGTCACGTGAAGAATAATGTGGTCAACTGACTTAGTCATTGGATTGTTATTTAGTTTATAGTTTATCGTATTAGTGATTATTGTGGGTCGTTAGTCATGGAGCAGGATTTTTATGTATTTAAATATGAGTAAGTTTGTATGGGTTGCATCATCTTAATAATATATCTCTTTCTCCAGAAAACCAACCTGATTATTCATTGTCATATTACTGGCTTTCATCTCTCTTACATCAACAAAGGAAGGGTCCTATCTCCTTCATCTCCACCTTAGGTGAATGCAAACTCAAATTCTTTGTATGGACCCCGGAATTGGGCTCGCACGCTTTGGCCACCACCGAATATCATTGAATTAAGATGTCCAATATGCCTTTGCACAATTAGAATTGGGACTCAATAGTTACCATACTACATCCACTTGGTGATCTCATCTATGTCCAGAAAAGAGAAGATATCTCTCTACAATACCTACGAGCATTGGTTTGCTTGAAGAAAAAGATCAAACTTCTGATGAAGCTTATTGTGGACGTCGGGGTTCGTAGCTTTGTTGTCCACCTTGAGGACTCTAGAATCCTAATCCTGTGATCCAAGACCATCTCCGTGAAAGCCCTAAAAGAACGTCAGATCCCTCTCCGCCGGGTGAAGCTTTTAACACCGGAGAAAATCCTATCATCAAAAACTCTATCATATCCTAACCGAGAGCAACCCACGAGATTTTGACGAGTGGCAAAGGTAAAATAATCCTTGAGACGTCGTTTGTTGATACTCCTCGACTAGGCATTTCTAGTAAAGTTGTTGAGCTTGGTTCCTGCTGTTGCAAACCAATCGAGGAGATAGCAAAGCTAACCTCAGAGTCACTTATAGCAGGTTCTCTGGCGTTCTAAGTTGAGACAGTCCTGCAAACTAATGCCTAGCCATCTCTCCGTTCCGACGAGAATTCCTTGGCCGGTAGCAAGCTCCCCAAGGACGGAGACATGCTTGATGTGAATATTTTCATATACAGTGCATGTGAAAAAGTTGATCCCTCTTCCTCGTTAATTGAGAAATTGCCTCAAGATCAGCTTTCATCATAAGATCAAATTTCAGTCGTTCCTTGCGTAACTCCTCGAGATCTAGTTTTGCCACAAGATCATATCACAACCGTTCCTCAATCTCACTGTTAACCATCAGAATTAGTGGCCCCTCGAGATCAAGATACACCTAATGTTTCAATCTTGATAAGTGCTTGTGTACTAAGAATACGAAATATTCTTTTCTTATGATGAGCATTACTTTTATCAGGTTTTATCGCTAATACTTGTGTTTTTGTGTTCTTTTGTGCATATAGGGTTGTGGAACTAAATAGAGAAGAAAGGAGCCAAAGTAGATTGTGAATGCATTATGTTGATGGAATCTTAAAGTGGATATACGAGAAGAATCAAGTTGTGCTGAAAGATATATGAGTGTATGCCAACCTCCATTATGCTTGATGGAATATGTAAATTGGAGGGGCACAAAGGCAGTCACACTTATGTGTTCTGACTTATGCAATGGTAGTAAGATTTTCATTAATGTAATCCCTTATTAAAGAACCGACGGGATCTACAGCATAGACGTGTGCCCATTTATGTTGCCTCGATGAAAAGTATGGATTCGGGAGTGTTTTTGGCGGAGTACTGTAGTAGGTTACTATAGCAAATCATTGTAGCAATTTACTATAGCAGTTACTGTTCACAGGTTACTGAAAATCAGGTTCTTGCAGATTCACACGGGCGTGTGGAAATTCCACACGCCCGTGTGGATTCCCAATTCCAGCCCTATTCAAAGCCGTGATTCATCCCGATTTGAGAGACCTTCTTTCCATCTTTTCTCCATCTTTTGAGAGGCTTGCGGCTAGGACTTAGAGAGGTTTTGGCAAGGCTTTTGGAGTAGTTCTATGGCTTTGACACCGCGTTTCTTTTGGAAGATAGTTATTGGGGGAGCTTTCATCATCACCGATCCGGCGAGGTGTGCTCCAGGCTTAACAAGGGGACCTTTAGAGAGGACGAGGCTACTTCATAAGACCATCGACACGAATACAGAGGGGGTTTTCTTATGGATTACATGCTTTTACTTTCGATTTCATTATTGATTGTATCTTGTTCCATGGAGAGCTAAATCCCCTAATGGGTACTTGGACTTGTAAACCCTAGGATGCTATTGTTTCATTGACCTTTTATTATGTTTTCTTTAATTGATGTCTTTAATTGAGTTCCAATCTTGAATGCTTGTTGATTGATTTCTCCCTAAGAGTGACACTAGGATTGAGAATCTACATTGGTAATCATTATGAGTGAGTGACACACCATGAAAGTTAGACAAAGCAAGATCGGAGAGGGTCGAGAGGGTGAGTCGAGAGGTAGCGGAGTGTCCCCTTTCCCCTCTGGTGTGATTTATCCTACCTCCATTTCCTAGAGTTCTTTCCGGTCATAATAGAGTGAAGTGCTAAGAGAGGAACTCCGCTGGGGCTTAGTTGCACGAGCAACAGAGTGAAGCATTGAAGTAATCCTTAGTACCTGGGGCTTAATCGTAACCAGGAATTTTTCACCTGGACCAAAAGGTTAGATCTACATATAGGAATAAAATTTATCACTTGGAATCCCTAAAACTTGCAACTTTGCACAGTGTGAGGTGTTGAGACTAAGCGATTTCTCCGTCGGGACATAGTGTAGAGTTAGTCAAGGTTAACCTTAGGTTTGGGACTGTGTATTTTAGGATTTTCACAACTCGTTAAGCATCAGTTAGGAGATATAATAATTGGTCCTGTACTTGAAGCAATAACCCTAGGAGAAGCAATGTCCGAGTGCCCCACTTTTTATCGATTGTCTTTCCTCTCATTTTATCATGTCTCTCTTTCTTATTCTCTTTAATCTCGTTCACATTGATTTTATCCGCACCATTATTGTTTCATCTACACTAAGTAGCAATTGTTGTGTTTCTATTCACTATTCCATGTGGATACGATAACCCACTCACCTGGGATTTATTACTTTGACAAACCCGTGCACTTGCGGGTCACACTCACGGGGTGTGTCAAATCTCAACCACTCATTCTAATTTTATAAAATCCACATGTACAAATCCTACTACTATTGTTAATGCTTAAGCTCATTCCAATTGGGGCCCATCTAAATGCCCAGCTTTCTCTTCTTTGCAAGGCCAATCTATTCCTCCATTGGTTGATAAATCTCTGGACAACACTCCCATCATCTCCACATCCTCACTCTTTAAGAGAACATGAAGCTTTTGATAAGGGTCCAATAGAGATCTCTTCCACTGAACCACCCAACATCACTATTCCCAAAGGATACGAATGGGTATTTTTCCATGGTAATTGGACACTTATCCTGAGTATTAACTTAGATAAATTCGTCTCACAAATCACTCACATTCCTATTCCGGCTCTATCCTTATCTAATTATGATGATCCTCTAAATGTGGAATTGATCGATTGGGAAGACAATGACTTACAACACCCTTTGATGATGATTATGTTGATGAGGAGTTAGACAGTGAAGGTGATAAAGAGCTTTTAGAAGCTCTCGAGGCTCCTCTTGATAATTAAATAGATGAAGCAAATTTTGATAACTTGGATGATACTTAGTTGGAAGCTCTTAGAAAGAAAATGAAGGAAAATTGGAAGCACTGCTTCACAGCATTCAAAACCAACCATCTTCTACAAAACCCTCAAATTCCAATAGCACTCAGACGTTTCCTAGATTTTCTAGGCGTCAACATAGAAGCAAATCCTCCACTTGGCAATCTGACTAGTTGTAGTCTTTCTAGCATATGAGTCGACCCTTGCTGTCACACAGTGGACAACGCTAACTTTTTTCTAGCTTTGTTTCTCTCTTGTGTTTTAGTTTCTTTGTCTTTTGGAGTGCTTCACCCCTAATGATTAACTCCATTATTTTATGTTGTTTTATTTTCTAGTTGCTTCGGTTTTTTTTTCTTTGCATGTTTCTGTCTTGTTTGTTTATACTCTTTGCTTTCAATGAATCAGTGGGTTATCCACTTTTTTGGGGAAAAAAATAATAAAATTAAAATAATATTTATAATTTAAAAATCAACTGGGGAGTGATATTTTAAATAATGGGATGGATTTTGAAATATTAATATCACGTTATTAACTCTCGAATTTATGAGTCAACGTTTGAATTGACTTTTTTTTAAAGAAAACAAGATGAATCTCTCCAAAAAGAAATAATAAAATAAAAAAAAAAATCCTTAGGAGTTGTATTAGTTGGATTGCAAAAGCCCTAAAAACATTTTACAATATAACCTCCCGCCTTCAACATTTCTGGTGTTTGCTAAATGAAGTGTACACAAGTGTTAAGCATGAATCTTGTGGAAAGTTTGTTCATCAAGTTTGTTACGTATTTGAAAATTCTCGCCAAAAATTTGTTGACATGGAATACTACTTAGCACATCACTAAGGCAATGGTTCTTTTCTTTTAATGAATAGATGGCAAGTGCCCTGATCTTATAGATTATGGACAGCCAAATAACATGGAGATGTGCCAATTATGATAGCTTATAGTTCTCCTAAGAAAATCTTCCTGTCTTGTAACTTAGATGGGTGAAACTACTGTTTTTCCTTGGCCTGTAAATAATACTAATAAAAATATTATACCCAAATGTATAGTATATAAATAGTAAAAAAATACTGCTAAGGGAAAATTTTGAACAATTGTCTTTTCTTTTGCATTCTAGTGTCATACCATTGAGCTATCTAATAATTGAATTAAGGCAATAATTGTTGTGCAAGTGATATTTGCAGTCATGGCCATGAGCTCAAAAGCCGCATTCAACGTTGGAATGAACCTCTTCTTTCTTTTTTGGTTATTATGCACTTTATTAATGTACTTTGACTAGGAAAACCAGTATGCAAATGTAATTTTCATTTGGATAACTGTTCAAAGGTGATGACTACTAAAAATATTTTTTTTTCCCAAGATGAGCAGCTAGGCCATTAAGTGCATAAATCTTGGTGGAGCAAATAGGGGTAAGATCACGTACACATGGGTGTTAGGACCATCCGTATACAACCACTACTCACTAACATAAACATGCCCTCACCCGAGATTTGAATTCAAACCACTTATGAAGAATTTTAACAGGGACTCGGATATCAATACATTCCTTGTTTGTTGGTTACCAAAAAATGATTGAAATGTGCACAGAAAGTCCTAAGGATTTGTTGATGAGGATACTCATTCAGCAGTAGAACACACATTATGAGAATATATATTTGATGTGATGCATTACTATGATAATTAAATAATTAAATATATTAGAAATAAAATATGATGTTTTGTGTCCATGTAAGTAATATCAAAATATTGTAGTTATTGAATATATATGTTTGGTAGTCCTAAATAAAAAAAAACTGGTAAATATTTTTTTTTTATAAAACTGAATAGACACTAACAAAACTTTGATGAAATTATTCCAAATTAAAGTTACAATAATAATTATGCTAACAGATCTAGCAGGGATTATGTATTGTTTATATTTTTGACAAAATGTAAAAAAACACATATCTAGTTAAGGTGTAGCATAAGAAATAATGATGGTCTGTCCAAGCTCTCTCACCCGATCGATACGAGGATTAAGTTGTAAATTTACACACATAGCAGGAAACTTTTGGCATTATAACTTCTAATGCATCTCTAACCTAAACAATGAATGTCCCACAAATTAAGTTTTTTGCAATAAGGCCATTGTCACTAGGCCAAAGGCCCTTTGAAACTCATAAATATTTTTTGTAGTGATGTATTAAGTTGTAAACTTGGTGTGAGAGTGAAAAAAAAAAACTTCTTCAACAACAATAACCACAAAGAAACTCTACCTAGAAACTCCAATAGGTAGTGCAATAATAAAAATAATAGCTACAAAAAATCTTGTTAAACCAACATGCACTCTCTAGGGAAAGAAATACAATTTAGTTTTAAATTGAAAGGAGTGAAACTATTATGTTTGGTTTTTAAATAAAGTTTTTATTTCAATGAAAATTATCTAGTAACTTGCGTTAATAGATAAATAGAGAAAAATGTGACATTTGAATAGGAGAAAATAAATAAATAAATATGCTAAATGCGTGCACTTACAAGTTAGAAATCAAATTGCATAGTTTACAGTCAGGTTGACATAATTTTAGACCTAAACCAAATTCCAAATTATTTATGAAAAAGTTCTGAATATTTTTATTCAAAAATAAAAAATAAAAAAATAAAAGGTTCTGAATAATTTAACAACTGAATGTCGAATATTCATAGATTTACATGCATCAACATAATCTTGTTTCCCAAATTAACAAACAGAATTTGTAAAGGTCCTTTCAAATTAAACAATAGTCACAAAAACCTATGTACACTGATTTCTCTTCTCTAATTTTATAAATCTCTACATCACAATAAATGAATATAGTTTTACAAAAGATAATCTTCAGCTGTTTAGGTAAATTATTGGGTAGGTTATCAAACTAGGGTGTTATTTGATTTTAGAATCAAAACTTCAATTTGAATCAAAATGGTGATCCAACTTCATTGTTATTTTACCTGCGTGTCACTCAAAATTTTTTGACCTATTTTTGATGATGTGGAGGCCAAAAATACTCAATCAGTACATACATGACGTGTTGTCTGATAAGCTGGCAATTCCATGCCATTGAAATATGCCACATCACCTCATGTTTTTTCCACGTCAGCCCAATCTCATATAATTACCCGATCGAGAAGCTCCATTGTCTCAAGCAGTCATTGTTGACTTCTTTAGTCCCGTGATCGAGAGAGAGATATAGACAACGAGGGAGACGGGGATGAGATCGAGGTTGCTTTCTCAATTCTAATGAGGCAGACATCGTGCGCCATCAACGGTGGAGTAATCCACGGTTACTGGCGAGCTACAAGTAGTTAAGTATCACCTGTGAAGATGGTAGTGGCGAACAATTGCAATTCCTAGCTGTCTTTTTTTCCGTGGATGATTTTATTGTATATGATTTGTTTCCATTTGTGGTTGTATTCTCAAATGTGTATGTGTTGTCAAATATCTCAATTGTGTATGCATTGTCAATATATCTAGTTTGTGTTCTCAATTTTTTTTTAAGGTTTAAAGGTTTTATCTTGAAGAAATGAAATATTTAATTATGAGAGAAAACAATGTTAATTTAGTGAATAGAATAACATGCAAATCATATTGAGAAACAATAAAGATAAACAATAAAATTCAGAAACAATGTTAATTTCTAAATTTTTAGGACCTGCAGAATACAATAAAATTGCACATTGAAATTCAATATTAATGTACAGAACAAAGAAAATATTCTATTGCATATTTGCATTGACAGTACCAGTATTCAATTAAAATGAAAATATTCTATTTTTGGCATACTTAAAAAATGTACATAAAACATCATGGTGTTGCATAATTGAATCTGCAGGTGTACAAAAACTGCAGAACAACACTGAATCTGTAGTTTTACAAAAACTCCGCAGAACAACTTTGCACAAGCTATAGATTTACAAAAATATCAAACAAACCAAACAAACCTTCATGCAAAATACATCTATCCAGCTTTTGTTGGTATTACACAACAACTAGAATAACATGTAATCACCCAACAAAAAAAAAAGGTAGAAACCATCAAGACATTCACATCAAAGTTTGATTCTATCAAGAAGCCTTTTTGTATGTATCAACTACACTTCCAGAGCCTCCAATTCATTAGCCACAATGGCGGTGCTAGGACTCGTCAGAGGATGGGGCAAAAGTTGACGGAAAAAAAATTTCCAGCACTGAATAAACATTCCGACCCGGTCAACAAAAAAATCGGCATACAAACATGAAGCATAAATATATA
>NW_024087985.1:0-8752 GCF_009730915.1 Dioscorea cayenensis subsp. rotundata
CGGGCCGACCACACTAGTATATATTTATCACAAGATTCATTTAATCAATGTCACTTACACTCCGCGATTGCAATAGTAAAAACACTCAAGAGAAGCGATAGACAATATATATTATAATAAAATAAAATTTTACAATATTTACATATCACGGACCACTTTTAATCATTTATAATATTTTCTTCTAATTATTATCCAATAATAAAATTATACTTAACCAATTTTAACATATTAAAAAGTTTAAAACACCGGATGTGTTTCAACTTTAATTAATATAGTATTATTTGGGATAAAGGTTTGGGTTTTTACATCTTTAGAGTAACATAAAAATATCAAATTATTTATTAAAAATTAAATTAAGTGGAAATTGCCCACCCTCTAAATTTGTAAAAATTGCGAAAAACACCCGTTAATTTTGCAATCCCTAAAACCCCTCCTTTTAAACTCTATGTTTTTCAAATCCCCAAAGCGTAGCGGATGTGAGCAGGTGAGTTTCAAATTTTATGGGCGAAAATGCCCTTGCATGGGGAGTACGTGGCTGCGACCATCTCGGCGGTTTGAGAGGAAGTGGGGTGGGTTTCCGTAGGGTAACGAGATGAATTATTGGAGTAGTTTACTTGCTTTTTCTCAACTCCGTCTTGACTTTTCCATTTCAGCTGTCACGAGAAGTTATCTCTGCCGTGAAACCTCTATAATTGGCATTTCATCGACTTTTCCCTTTCACGGTATCTCGAAGGAGAAGTCTCGTATGACTAGTTGGCATTTCATCGAGTTGTAATCTAAGGTATTGGTATGGTTTTATGTTAGCCCGATTACATTACAAAGAAAGATTTTCGGTTTTGTTTTGTGCTCTGTTTTTGTTGGAAGATATTGAAGTCTGCGAGGGATTTCTACATTTGGGGTTTTGTTGAGTCTGCGAGGGAGATTTCTCGGCTAGGGTTTTGTTTTTGTTTTGCATTTCAGTATGTATACACTATCGAAATAGTTTTTCGATTATTATGATTTGTGTAATATTTATAATGTACATTTCCCTTTTAGTTTGATATGATTCTGGGTTTACAAATGAGGTTGGCGTTTAAGAAATGAGATGTTCGAGTTTAAAAATTTGTTGTCTCTGTTTAAGTATTCCGTCTCTGTTTAGAAAATGGGTCTCTGTTTAACATTTAATATCTACATTTAATAACTGAGAGGTTACAGATTTAAAACCTTATATTTCCAGCTTTAAACTTTTTGTCATACTGCGATATTGAATGTGTTGTTATTATGTGAGGCTTGTGATTATGGCGGTCGACCTAGTTAATGGGCGATGCTATTTGACACCGGTTGTGGAGACCTTAGCTGAATTGAAAGAGTGACATGACCCCTCGACCTTTGGGAGATTGAGAAGGACACCGTTTGCGGCGTTCATTTGGTGGAAGCTATATACGTATCAGAGAGGGCCCTTCTTGATTCTCTTTTTGCAAAAATGCGATAATTCGCACTAATAAATTCGAGGATCGGGAAAACTGCTTTGAGTTCGAGCCTCGGGGATGTAGCCCTCGTTCTTGAGTACTGCGTTGCGATAGGGCGCGATCGTGTTTCGAAGGAAAGAAGACCAGCTCGGTGATCGAGAGCGATGTTATCAAAAACCCTCGAGAGCCGAGAGACTCAGTCAAAACGTGCGGTGCAACTTGTTCGACGGAGGGAGAAGAAGATAATTTTGTCAAACTCTGATGGGTGTACCTCGTGGGTGCGAGTCCTCTTCCCAAATACATCATGCTCGGGTTCCAGCTGGATGCGTTGATTACGTCGATGATCTACCGGCGATGAGGCGTCGCGTAGGCGCGAGCGGCCTGAAGTGGCTTATGGAGGATATTCCCCAGCGGCTGCGCGAGTGCAAGATAGATGCGGCAGGGAAAAGACCAACCTGAGTACGTTAGAGGGTTGCTAGAGGTCGCTTAACGTCTAATTTCTGACGCGGACCGGAGCAGGGAAGAAAGTCCGCTTTAGCAAGGTCAGGATCTTTGTGCTACGGTGAAAGTACTAGGAAGCAAGCGACGGTAGAAAACCGACTTATCAGTCGCTCGATGGAAAAGGAGGTAATAAATCATGGACAATGTTTAACAGAAGTCTTTAATGTTTAAACATATTATTTAATGTTTAACTTTAGTATTTACCGTTTAAAACTTATTCATACTGGTTTAAAGTATTTTGTTCTCCGTTTAAATATATTCTATAACGTTTAAATATATACGTCAACTGTTTAAATATAGTTTTTCACAGTTTAAAATGAATGATTTATTTGACGATTATTTTGGTTTACATATAGTTTCACGTTTCTGTGATTCCGTGAATCTTGAAGAAAGAAATATTTATTAGGGGCCAGACCAAGCGGATGGATGCTAGTACTCAGGAACCACTTGCTCGAAGGCGGGATGAGAGGCGGC
The DNA here is from genome assembly GCF_009730915.1 of Dioscorea cayenensis subsp. rotundata. Lineage (NCBI taxonomy): Eukaryota > Viridiplantae > Streptophyta > Magnoliopsida > Dioscoreales > Dioscoreaceae > Dioscorea > Dioscorea cayenensis. Next base: position 2,424 of record NW_024087985.1, read on the forward strand.
CTCTATCGTGCGGCGCTCGGCCTTGATTCTCCGCCCCAGCCACCCGCGCCGCGCAATCCTCGGCCGGAGCCTCCCCAGCCGGCCGGATGTTTGCCTACCGCGACAACGGCGGTCCCCGATTGTGGCGGCCCGCCCGACCATGGCAGCCCCTCGGCAGGTGGCGTTAGCTCGGCGACATTAGGCGAAGATGTCGCGCGAAACTCTTATGCAGAGCGTGCGGATATTGATGACCGAGTTTCCTCGACTTATCGCTCGTGTTGAGCGGCTGGAGGGGCGTTCACAACATTGCGCCATCCCTCAAGAACCGAAGCACCGGGACGAGCAGGGCTTGAATTTGGCAGCGACGACATCATCGGGAAGGTCATTCAAGGCTGACCACATCGAAGAGACTTGCGAAAAGAGGAGAACAATCTGCCTTTGTCTCCACACGTCGGTGGCGATGGAAACAATAACAACACCATCGTGGTGATCTTTGATTCTTGAGGCGTGACAAATGCGTTGATGACATCGCCGTGATGGTGGAGGACATCGTCGATAATGATGGCGTTGCCGCGGTTGAGGAAAGGTCGTCAACTCTCTTCTTAATGAATCGATGGACCGGTGGAACCGGTTGCTGAGATGCGGCATCAAGATGGACACAATCCTGCGGATCAAGAACAAGCTAAGGGTGTGTCTCTAATGATCTTGTCAGTCGTGGTCAGCGGTTGAGGAAAGATCGTTGAATGCTGCTGTGGCACGTGGCCGTGGCAGCAGTACCACCAACGAAGCAGGACATAATCCCACCACAAATACAACCATGTAAGGATGTTATGCGGTTGATCTTTGCTCCTCGATTGTCCTCGCATCGAAGGAAGATCTTCGTCGGTGCTTTGAACACCGTGAAGGTGCAGCAGCGATGCCCATAGAAGACCCGAGCCAGAGCGGCGAGGAGATGATCAAGAGCCAATCAACAATGGGACGAGACTGCTCGAAAAGCTTTTTATTCCCATGCGGGTTGCTCTGTCTCGTCTTAACAAATATGAGCGAGGAGTTGATGAGGATCTTCCTCAGCACTTTGCTCTATGGGCAGGTAAGTCTTAAGTTTTTATGATAGTGTTTAAAGTTTTTATTATAGTGTTTAACGATTTTCTAATGGTGTTTAATGTCTTTATGTTATCATTTAATTTTTCTACTTAACGTTTAATTATATATAATATCATTTAACAATTGATAATATCATTTAAACATTTCTGATATAGTCTTATTATATCATTGTCGTTTAACCTCGCAGCATCGTGTGGAAGAATAATGCTGTCGGCCCTCACAGGACAAATTATACCGCTGCTTGCAGGGGAAGGAGATAGTCACCGAGATGATGTGATGGGCAGCTTTTCATGTCGCTTATACAAAAGTCGCTAGCGAAAGGCCTGTATCCTTACAAGAGCGTGCCTCCCGTCACGGACCACTAGCGCTTTTTATGTCGAAAGAGCGGCCTTTAGCATGGAAACAATTATGGCTATGGTCGGGGATCTTTGTCACTACTGCCACTTGCGAAGTTCAAAGTGTCATCCTCCTAATAATCATGAATGGCCACTTCCATGTAAAGTCGTCTCGACAATGATAAACAGAATCTGGGCGTTATTCTTCATGTCTAGAATGCGATAAAGGCAGCGTTGGACATGGTAAGATCTTTAGTTATGTCGATTAATAGTGTTTGGCATTTAATCGGTATTCTAATCTCAACTTCATATCTGCGGCAGTAGAAATCTATCGACAATTGTGTCGATATGCGAGTTCGGCGAGTCGGCTACGACAAAGAAAAGTACCCACTCGTGCATGACCACAGAAACCCGCCCGAGAAACAAGGCGTCGATTCGCGCTCGTCGATCACACGGTTTTATCGGCGATTACTTTGGGGTGAGAGATTCACGGCTACCGCATGACGAGGGCCGTTCCTTACCTCAGATTAAGATATGTTACCGCATACTTGGAGGAGGGACCGGCGTCCATGCAAAGGGGTCGTCAAGCGGGTTAAGATTTGTGACCGAAGAACTATGTCTTGTATATCTCGATGTCGATTTTGTTTCGAATGTAAGCACGTGGACATTCAATTCATTATTTTTCGTTTGAATAACATGACTTGTATATACTCAATGTGAAATTTTGTTTGTTTTAGTCAATTGTGAAAGCGAGTTAAATTCCAATCGAGTTTCATTTCATTGTTTAATTCGTTGTAATTGTGTACATTTCCGTTTAATTGTTTAAATATACCATATGTCGTTTAAACATCGGTTGAAAATATTTTCAAATTCTGATTGTATCCGTTTAAAATAACAATGTCTACTGTTTAAATACATTCAATTCGTTGTAAAGGTAAGAGTTTAAATATGGAAAGAAGTTGCCCGTCTAGTACGCGATGTTTCCCTGTGATCGTCGGCTTATTTACTGATGCCTGGTCGATTGACAGTTTCGTGCAAGATAAAGTCGATTGTGGCCGGGATCATGGCGGCTAGGGCAATGTAACTTCGCGGACATCAAGCGCTTGCGACTCGATCCTCTTTCGTCTAGGCCCGCGGTTGCCTTCGTCGCGGTCGATCGTAGTCAAGGCTCACGATTTTCCATCGAAGGCTGTCATACGTCGGGTATGGGGAATATAACTATCCTTGTACGCCCGGTTTGTAATTGTCGACGGTGAAGTACTCGCTAATAAATCAGATGTCGTTGGTGTGCTATCTGCGTTATTAGCGGTAAAGCGTGTTTACGAGGATACCATAAACTTGTCACCTTGAGCATGAACAAGTTATGATGGCGAGATCTATAGAGTCTTTGCATTGGTCGATCGCTTCGTAGCGATCGCCGACACAGCGACCCAACACGAAGATTTGCGGTGTCCTCAACCATGATCTCTACGACTGAGATATCGTACGGGCGTAAGTAGGTCTCGATTTGTTACGGTTGCTCTACGCGGTTACATAACATGCGCATCGACTTGAACACTTGACAAATAAGGTTAAACAAAGAGGCGGTGATGGTTAAATAATTAAATAGAAACATGTTTAAACATTATTGTAAATATTTAAGCGAAAAGGATTAATATTTAAAAACGGACAAGTGTAATTAAACAAAGATTGAGAATGTTTAAAGGGTAACACTAAATGTTAAGTGTAAACCAACATTAGCAGAACCTTATGGGTCGACCATTTTTAAGTCGCTTGGTGATGAGCGAGACTTCCTTGATCAAGCATTGAGCGACTCCGCGGCGTTTGGACTACATCTCGCTGACGATCGCCTCACGAGCAGATAATTCGACGATGTGCCATATCCGTTATTAATCAACGGTGATGAGCTTGAGGGTGATGTAGCTGCACGGTTCATTCACGGTATCATCGAAATCTTTAGCCGTGGATGCCCGCGCAATGCTGGAAGCATATAGAGCGGCACTCCTCCCTCGATGCTGCCACAGTCGACATTGGCTTTCGTAAAATTGGCCTCCAGATAGTCGAAGGCGGTATGCATGTAAGGCGAAGAAGGGAAAGACTACAGCAATTGCGCTCACAAGGCCCTTGGACACGTCCGAGCAAGTAATTATCTCATGATAATCTCCGTCCTCGTATAAAGCATCGCTCACTTAGATATATGAACCAAGTCGCAATTGGCGTCGGTCTCGTTGTCGATTATACCGGAAGGCGGCGATGGAAAAACCATTGTTTCCATCTTTCCACTGTGGCAGCCGATGGTGTACTCGATATTTTCTAAGGAGGTGGGTACCGTGAGAAAGCTAGTGACTGCGTAAGCCCTCTTAGAATCCTGATACACACTATGTTGAAAGAAAGAATGCACGTTTTAAAAGCGATGCGTCTCTTTCCCGCGATCGCTATGCTAGGTTGTCTCGACGCACCTATCCACGTAGCCAAAGCAAGCGGTCGCTGGTGGAGTGTCACTTTCTGCAGTCGAGGACCACTCGGGCATGCTCTTTTTCCCAACCAAAGCACTGCTTGTATGGTATGTGGACACCGTGTTCCCCGCAACATGTCCTTACGAATGTCGAGTGGCCTTGTCTGAGGGCACTCGTGTCAATGACTCTCGGACGTGGCCTTGAACCTATGCCTCCCCCGCTTAAGTGTGTGGCCCAGGTTGATTGTCTTGATTACGAAAGTATTTTTGTTATACTCTTTTTGATGCGTGAAGGCGCTGATGACAACCATCGGCAGGCGCGATTCCCGACGATCGCTTTAGATGTTTTCGTTCTTTATGAATTTGAAGTCAAAAATTCCTTTTTGATTGCATGATTTGATATCGTCCAGAAATGTTAAACCATGCAGTCAAGCGTTGTCAATATCCAGCAGTGACGCCGAGAATGATCGGCGAGGAAGGAAGACATTCAGCGCGATCGAGGTCGCGCCATGGGGATGAGCGGAGCGCTCGCCGAGAATGGTTCCACTGACGCTTGATTCGAATGAAAGATCAATATGTTAGCGGAGAATATAATGTTTAAGTGATAATGACAATATTTAAACGTAAATCAGCGATTAACTAATAGCGTAAGCGACTAGTACTGAAGATGTTAACTAGTGGCGGACATATTTTAAACACTAATGACCCCGATCTGACTTTGGAGCGATTAAAAGAGAAGGAACTTCTGATAAGGTAAAACTTCGTTTTCATTAGGATTCAGCGATAGGCACATTTTACATCTCGGCGACCAAGATCAACTCATACACGTTTGAAGATGGAGTGCGTGAGCGCATCCATCGGAAGTCGACATCGTTTTCTATTGGGCGAAACCGTTTTATATCCGTCGGTGTGATGAACTTAACACGTGAGAGAAACTTGAGACCCCATCGCTCTCATATCTCATTAACACCAACTCCCAGTCGGTAGTGAGCGTTAGCACTCTTTCTCCCACCGTTGAATCTAGCGATACCACAAAAACTCTTCATGTATATCGGCGAAAACCCAAATCAGTACAAAGCAAAAATGAAATGAAGAGCGAAAAATATAAGCGAAGAAGAAGAAGAAGAAGAAAGAAGAAGAAGAAGAAGAAAGAAAGATGTAAACAACAAGCATCGGATGACAGACACAGTCCATGGTTGACTAGGCGTGATGTGATTGGAAGTATTTTTCATGACCTCAGGAAAGAAGCGAAAATGAAAAATATATACATCTGTCGCGATGAAGGCGTGATTATGCGTCGCTCGACATGAGTATCACCATTTAGCGATCAAGTTTTTATGTTTTAAGCAGAGATGCATATAGTGTTTAACATAGCGATTACCGGTTTAAATAAAGTCTATATCATGTAAATATTCATTAAAAGCGTTTAAATATAGTGACTTAGCTGTTTAAAATATATAGTTATTGTTTAAATTGAATGCTTTCGCTGACATCGCGTTGAAGATGTGTACCTCCTGGTCGGCTGTTTAAACGTCTTTCGTGTTTTTCTTAAACAGCGTTGTCGTTGGTTAAATTAAGTAATTTGAGTATTGTTTAACTTTTTCTATTGTTTAGAATGGCGTTATTTTGTTTCCCATTGTTTTACTAGGTCTCTGTTTAAATTCGAGAAGTTCACATTCGAAATAAAACATTCGTTTCTGACATTTACAAAACATTTACAAAACATTTCACAATGACATTTACCAAAGGACTGTGAGCACTCTGACTTCGACCTCGTATATGCAGCAAAGATGACTACATGGCACATTGAATACTCGCGGTTCCTGACGCGCGCGCGCGCGCGCGGGCACTGCCTGGCGTACAACATTACAGGTTAAACAGCACATTGCATAGCATTGTGTCGATGTCGTCGTGGTCCGGACTTACAGCGAAGATCTTGATAGTTAAACCGCGAGAACGACATAGTTGTACAGCAGCGTAATGTTCTTAAGCGGTGGCTTTCACAAAGTCTCCGAGTGATAAATATCCAACCCACATCTTAAAGGATGTTTAACTGACCTCCCTATCCTACCTAGAGAATCCTCCGCGATCGCTTGCCACCGATAGAAACTTTCTTTTTCTTACCAAAAATCAGCTAAGCTTAATTGCTTGCGCAGTCGTCCACGTTGGAGAATCCTCTTGCATTCGAAGGCGATTGTCGCGAGCATTTCGGCGGGCGAGCTGTTTAACGATGCGTGATTCGCAGCGGTGGTCTACAGATAAGCAAGGAGGTTCGCGAAACGTCGGCTGATATCGTGGTTGTCCGTGGGAAGAGGAGGAGAGAGAGGAGGAGGAGGAGGAGGGAGGAGGAGGAGGAGACAGCAGCAGCAGTGGTTGTCCCGTGGGAAGGGTTAACTTCACAGTTGTTATGGTCACAGAATCCATAGCTGGTGACTCTCATGTAGAAAAAAAGGTCT
>NW_024087986.1:0-23879 GCF_009730915.1 Dioscorea cayenensis subsp. rotundata
CTAGCATCAGTTTCTTCAGGAGCTTGCTTCTGCTGGAAACTGATCCATAATGTCTAGTTGCCACCATTTCTGGTGAATCGTTGTGATTAGCTACTTTATCAAAGTTTGAACCTGATTCCAGCCTGGGCATCTTTGTATAAATCTGAGAGAAACTGCAAAGTAATGAGGATTGTCGCTGCACTGATATTGTAGAAACTGCACTATCAGGAAGTGGTAACGATCTTGATCCTGCATGAAAGTATAGTTTGAGTTCCATCTTCTCAACTGAGCCACGATCTATAGCAAGTAGTATGATTTTCTTTTTTATTTGTGATTGTTGCGGAAATGAACACCCTCAAGTGGCTTTGGTGTACACAGTGCTGTCCTTTGATTATAATTCACGAAGACACTGTGCATCAATGCTTTATATTATTTACCTAGCATATGGACTTGGAACACACACAGACTAGGATTTAAATGATTTATATTCTTAGTATTCCTTATCACTCTGTTTCAGCATATTGTTATACTATGACAAGGTCACATGCAGCTTGGTGGTATCCTGGAGGACAATCCAGTTGATCTCAGGTTCACGAGGTGGTGATAATTTGGTTTAGTAGAGCCTATCAGAGTAATTTAGTTGATGATATTGCAGATTTAAAATGGACAGAAAGTGTCACTGTACAGAATCATCTGTGCTTGAGATCCTGTTGGAGATGACAAAGATATTTATGATCTTTATCTTATGGAAAGAATTTTAGATGATGAAGTAGGGTATGTGACAATTCCTTTTCTTCAATTATACTTGTAACTGATTCATCTTCTAAGAGTTAAAATGCTTCATAAGATTTTGATTGTAAATTACTTTCTAAATTCATATACTTAAAGTTTACCTGTTTTCCTTTAACTCTTTCAATAAATGGCAAGGGACATAAGTTGCTTTTCTTTACTTTTGCAGGAAAGGTCATATCAGCTTCAGAAAGATGCTGGAATTTTCCACATCTAGTAGTTTCGTAAGTGATAAGGTGATTTTCCACACATATCTCTTGATCTTGAAATAGAATAATTAGTAGATTAATCACATGCTGTCATTGTTTGGGTAAGAGTATTTCCTCCATGCATCTATTTTCATCTATATATATATATATTCTTAAAGAAGTTTATTATACCCTGACCAGTATATTCTTATTCTAGAAATCTACTTATCCAATGGCAGAGTTCTCTTTTGCTTTGGAGAATGAAGTATGTCTTTCGTTAGGCAACTCAGGCCAGATTGGCACATCGATACAGATTTTGAAATAGTTTCTCAATTGGCTGCCAGTTGTACTTTTTGCTACCTCAACCTGCGCTCTTGTATGTACAAAGTTGCATTCCCTAATAAACATATTCTTGTGACTTTAGTAGCCTTACAACAAACATCTTCTTTTAATCAAACATCAATGTAGCATACAGAGTTACTGAAGTTCATATTATATATAACACTTTAAAGCTCAATGATATAGTTTTCCTGTTTCTTGTCTTCAGAGGTTCATCAAATATCAATTGCACATTTCACTAACTTCAGACCTGACCTGCAACTATTGTCTTCTATTTCACAAGCTTGGAGGCGGTTCATTGGAGTTCCTGATCATAGCTAATGGTGGCACTTTGATGGTTTATGCATACAAAACCTTCCATGTAATACAGAGCTATGAGTAGTAGCAGGTCACTAATTTCTGCTAACTATGACGCCCAGATATATTAACATTTAATTAGATGATGCATGCTTTAAAATACCCAGTATAACTGCGTTACTAGGCATACTTTCTGCTATAATTTTCCTACCATTTTGCTTTTGAATGTTAGACCATTGATAATTTCTTTCAGCACATTTGGTTCCTGCTGTGTTATTCAACCTCATGCTTTAGCAGTTTCTCTCCTTCCATTTATATTTACTAGATTGAGGTCATGGCTATATGTGGAGTTTTGTTTTTCAGTGCTTTTTCTGGACTTCTGGCTTGAGTGTCTTGTAAAATTACATTTACAATCTGAGTGAGATGTTTGTGGCCTTTACAATATGGATCATCTGTGAATCATGCAGCAGCCCTTGTGAAATTTATAGTCTCTTTTACAGAATTTGAACCAGAATTTTCAAAGCTTATGAGAATCATTCCATATGAAGCGGTAATAGTACTCACTTCCAGTCTTCTAAATGGCCTCTCCTATAACTACTTGGTGATTTTTTAGGAAAAAAAAAAAAACCCTTTATGGTTATATCATGAATTTAACATACATACATTAGTGAAATCTTATCATCCTGGAGGACTCCTTAATGAGATGAGCTTGAGGCATACTAATCTACCTATATATGTATCGTTCCAGAAGGGTTCTTGTTTTTGTGATACTAAATCCTTGTCTTCTTGTTTGGTAGATGCCTTCAAATGGCTTAAATCAATATGTGTTGCAATTGCATTGCATTTTATATGTAAGTCTACATGAAGAAGATATCCTTTCTGCCTCATGTACTGTAAATCCAGTGAAATCATCACTTAATTTATGATCAATGCTTGATAGCAGGCTGAAATAACGACTAAGATTTACACAGAACAAACACATTTATTTTATTTTATACAAAAACAAATACAACTTCTCAAAGGTTCTCATATAGATTTCAGGAAGAGACTGGGAAAGAGTACACACTAGACTCTTAGCGGTTCTTGATGTTTTTATGAGTGGTGATGGTAGCAGATTTGCTGAAAAGCTAGGACACGCTCCTTTTTGCACTATTGATAACTGTAGAATGACGCTTAAAGTATTATAATGACTATTTAATGAGGCGTTCTATGCTTTATAAATGCCCCAGATCCTTCAAAACATAGGAAAGGATAATGCAGTTAAATTAGCACGGAGTGGATATTGTGTACATTTTGGTATAGATTTCTTCATGTATATCGCCAGTGATATTATTTGAATAATAATCACATGATGTACCGATTATTATGTCAATAACTAGATCACCCGTCCTAATAATTCCTTAAAAATATAGAGCAGTTTGGTTGGCACAACTGTGCTTATCAAAGAGCTTCATTTCTCTCTTAATTAATATATCTGCTTGGGGAGAAAGTTTATATTATAAAGATGAATGGCAACTGTTTAGCTTATTCTTACTTCTTAGCTGACTATTAATAATCAAGCTCATTATTTATTTTCTTCTTTCGCAATATAATGTTAGCTTCTTGTGGATTCAAAAGTAAGTTATAATGCATACATATATATATATATATAACTATCCTAATTTCAATTACTTATGCATAAAGAGGCCTAATAGGTACTAGAGTTATAAACAATGTAAACAGAAATTGAACATTGAAACTTGATCTTCGTACAACATTTAAAAATGTTTAAGGCTGAATATTTAAAGAAATTTAAATTCATCACAATACTTAACATTTGTTTTGCAACATCCATTTTCGAAAAAGCAACTAACTCTACTGCCAATAACCATTAATCAAAATCATTTCCTTAACTTTATTTCTTAGGTATCTACAACTTCAAAATCAAAATTCCAAGCTAGACAAGACTCAATCAACGAAACTTCAAAAAGCCCTTATTTGAATTTTTGAGAATCTGCCTGCCTTCCGCATAAGGACTAATCATCTTCCCAATCATGACGTGACGTAAACTCTCAATCATTTTATTTTAGTATCATCCATTATTTTGTTTTATTTAGCCAACACACTTTTCTATTTTTGGGCGTTCGTTTGATAAAGCGAGCTATATCTATAAGCGATGGCAACTTTGTCACATTATTTATAATATGGCGATAAAAAGTAGGATGTCTGAGTGTTTTAATCGAATGATGCGATCGATGCCCATGCAGATGTTAACGATCGTCTTAAAGGTTGTCATCTGCAGACGTCCATGGGTGATCATTAATCTCTCTAGTATAATCCTTCAACATGTATTCTTAAAAATAGTAACTTGCTTATTTAGCAGATTTATCTTTCCATTTGGGTGATGATAGACTCTTAACAACGATAGAAATACATAGTACAGGCTATAGATTTAGTAAGTTTATGATATTATCTTTCCAGAACTTTTTTGCTATTAAATCTAACAATTAAATAATAATTGACTTAATGATAAACAGCATTAGAAATACATAGTACAGGCTATGGGCTGATATTAAGTGTCGACTATCCAGCAGCCGCATCTATCTGGGTTCCATTATTGCTGGCCGGGCTAACATCATTACAAGTCATTGCGAACTCATTTTTGATTCCATCTTCCAGTCCTGCAAAGATGCAAACTTTGGGAAGGATAATACATTAGGGGCTGCGTGCAGCCAGTGGAATAAGTGGAATGAGGTGGCGGCTACGTGGCTGGGCAGAAATTTCATCTGTAATCATTTATTAAACAAAAGTTTTGAAGGGTTTGAAGGGACACACAGTGATTGTTAATGAGAACACCACTGACATGCTGGGCCCGCAGCACTGGATCTTGACACACTCTTGACCAATCTGAGATACATCTCAGTACCTCGTTTCTTGACAGTGATCCCCCAGAGACTAGGTCTGAGTATCTCTGAGTTGCTTCTCTGTCTGTTAAAAACATTTTGAACCTTTAATAGATTACAATGTAGTGGATTCGATGGAAGTTAATTTGCCATCAACCCAGCTTAGCAGGTTATTTGCTTCTTCAGTCTCAATGATTGCTGTTCTTTTTCCGGTCAAATTTAGAAACTCAAAACACCAAAACTAGATATATCAGCTTTGATGAATACTGTTGCATTGCGCCTCTGGAACCAATGTATCCACTGCAAAACCATTGAAATTAAATGACTCTTAGAGTGGGCTTACTTATTTAGTCCTTTAGAGCTTTGGGTTTCACCTGATGTTTCCCAGCAACTTGTTTATGAACTAATTTGATCTGACCAATGAGCCTAGCCAAACCAAAAGTCTGCAATTTTGGATTCATCCTCATCAACAGTATAGCTTCACTCACTTCCTTCGATGTATAACCTTTGGCTGAGAATCTTCAATACAGATATAGCAATCCACAGGCGTTCATTGATGATCTTGTACCATCTTCCCAGTCTAGTTACTCCTTGGTTGCTAGAATCTGTTTCATAAACTTTCATTCCTCAAAGAATTATACAACTACAAAATGCCCCAAAGATTTATAGTTGAATGCCAAAGAAGCAGAAAGAAGGAAGCAAGTACCAAACAGAATGTCCAGGCTTCCTGTTAGGAGATATTCATAGATAAGCATTTTCTCTTGTTTTTCCAGGCCAGCTCCAAAGCTGCACAAAGGTTTCTATGTTTGAAGGCTTTGCAACCTATAATAATTCACTTTTCCAGCTCTCTATTCCTTGTACTGAACCACTTGAAAGCCTTTTTTGGCTACTGTTTCTCTGCCCATCAAACAGTAGCCTTTCATGGATTAAGTGGATACGTCAATTTTCACATTTGAATGACTTTGAATCAGTTTAAAGATCAGCATGATGATTTTCACATAATGAAATTGTTTTTAAAATCAAAACAAAATAAGAACAACATATAAACTGCAAAGCCCACCTTCAAGAGTTTATTCTCATTAGAAGTTTGCTGTGCGTTTCTAAGAGTTAATAGGTCAAATTGAATCGAGTCTATGCTTCTGATTAGTCTGGGTCTGGGTCTGTCACATCTACAAAGATGGGGAAAAAAAAGAAGGTTCTATATGCAGAAGACTGAATCAACCTGATTAACATTACTTTTCATTATCCATTAACGATAAACTGGATTTTAGAGTTTAATTCTTTGCTTACACTCACAAGGAATTTTGTTGCCAACCTCCTTTTCTTGCAATAGCAGGTATACAAATGGTGCAAATTAGCATGAGCCTGCTGACCAGAGGGATGGCAATGGTGAGAACTACCTGTATAGTTATGTTTTGTTTCACCAAATAAAGATGTACTTCAAAATTACTTGACGGATTCTAGCCCCAAGCACCAAAATTTACGTAGTTATTATAACCCATGGACGTGGTTGAATTGGTACAATCAGATTGAACAGGAGAAGTAGGGAGGGAGCAGCACCATGGAACTACTATAGATGAATTCCCACATAATACCTGGGGAATTGCACCCTAACTCAAAGAACTCTCAGTCACTTCACTTATCTTACAGTGCAAGAGATGTATGGAAAGAATTAAGCAAGCATCCATAGCACTAATCTCCCTGACGATCCAGAGTGCATTTATACTGGCTTCATATATTTTGAGTGTTCAAGGACAGTGGAATTAGCTCCCTGTTGCATCTTTCCGGGATGGGTTAGGATGCATGGCAGCTATCATATCCGTCAGCTCAGCACAAGCTTAAAACTTGCAGGCCCATTAGCACTGCTTGGTCGTCCGGCGCGGCTGGTGGTGGATTAGAGTTTACAGTGGAAGAGACTTGAAGTTCTAGTTGGAATATGGGAGAAACAGAATTCGTACTGTATTGTGCCTGGCTGGGGAACTGGAGGATGTCTTCGCCTTGCCGTCAAGGCAGCTCCGGCAAGTGGTCTTCAGTGTCCTGCTGGGATGGCGCATGCACCTGGTTCGTGCTCAGCCTGTGTTGGCAGAGGCCTGAAACAGAGCCATTGGAGGATCCCTGAGGAGAATCATTAAAATTTGGAATGAAGTAAGTGCTGTTGTTGTATAGTTGCCGGTATCATCCTCCGCGGCTGAGTATACACAGGGTCTGACCACTTTGGAGGTCAGAGATGATAATGATAACAGGGTTTGAATGGGGCACACCATCTTGGAGGTGGGAACCCATTTGCAACAAGCCTGTTGCATCGGGAATGGTAAAGAGGATATGATGATGATGAGCCAAGGGATCAAATGGGCCCAGTAATACGTTAGGATGAAGGCTAGTGATACAAGTGCTGATCTTATGGTTATGGGTTATGCAGTCAAACCTTATTACACCTCATTGAAGAGCTCCTGTCAACCATTTTGTATACCTTCATTCCTTGATCATTAGACTCTTTTATGCTGTATATACTTAGATCCTCGTCTACTTGGAAGAGTTTACCATTAAGATTTAATTTTCACTATTATTTCTTTGCAGATACTGAACCCATTTCAGATATATATATATATATATATATATATTTACAGCATTGGATTTCTGCCGGCTGGCTGACTCCAACCTTTCCATATAAGGTGCAGACTTGTTTGCATTGTTGTAAAATAAAATTGCATTACAAACTGCAGAAATATTGTTGATGTATTACAATGTAAGACGATGGTGTAATGAATTATATGACAATCCGTGATGATGTAAGAGTGTTACACTGAAATAAGCGCTTGTATATCCACTCCTGATCTAATACTCGAGATTAAGTCCTGGCGATCCTCTGAATGATAGTTATACTCACTTAGGTTAACACCTTGATGCCAGTTGCCGATTCTCTAGGATCATCCTGGAGGAATCACATAATATTATTTGAGCTTGGGAAGATGCCTTTGGTATTGCATAGATATTTGTCCGCTTCAAAATTGCTAATCTTTGGCTTTTCAGAAGCTTGCTTATTTTGTGATACTAAATCCATGCCCATTTTCCACCAATGGAGCAGCAGTATAATCAAGCTCTCCAAACAAGGGCTCCGAAAAGAAACTTCAACAACTCAGTCTCATTTCTCCATCCTTTGAGGTTGTAAACACCCTGTAGTCTCCCTCAGGTGGCTGAAATCAATATCTTGTGGCGGCGTTTCACAAACTGCCTTTATGGCATGGTTTGCATGAACAGGATCTTCTTCTTTCTTTCCTCTCATCTAACAAATCCAAGTAGAGGCATCCTTGATTGGTAGTTGACTGCTTGAAAACATGAGATGAATAATGGCCAAAGGATAGTCCTTAGACAAATACATACTTAGACCATAAAAGCCTCTCAATGGAAGGGACATGGGCAAAGGGTAGAAAAGAAACCATATACAGCACATCCAGGTTTCTCATCTGTCATTGAATCTACAAGAGCTGTAGTTCTTGCAGATTTACTGAAAATTCAATGGGGAAAACTAGTTGTCTGAGGTTCTGCAGTTAACTGTTAGAGTCCTGAAAACAAAGAAAGGCAAGGAACCAGCGATCAATTAGTAACATCTAAAGAGCAAAACAAAAAGTACTTACAAAAAGCTAACAAACAGGAGCATACCTTGAGAGTCACAGTGTTGACAGTGGGGAACCTTCACATATGAGAAAGATCAGGGAACAAGCTGGCATAATCTTGATCAGCATAATCTTGATCATCATCCTGGATTTGCACCCCAACGCGGGCAGATAAATGCAGCTCGAGAAGTGAGTGAGAACATTGATTCTGCTTGACTTCTAAGGTGAGTGCTTCCCACTGGCCATAGTCGAGAATGATTGCGAAATTTGGTGCAAAATCTGCAGGTGAAACGCGTCGATCATCAACCCAGAGTTGGCTTACTGAGTCTCTGTTCTGGAGCAAGTGTCAAAAACTACTGCATGCCATCTACAGCGTAGTAGAGCTCAAGCTCTCAAGCAACTTGCAGTTATTCAGTAAGTTTTTCGAGGTTGTCTTTTTGAAGATGCTGAGCATGCTTGATGAGCATAAAGAGACTGGAGTTGGGTCCAATTTGTGAAACTGAAACAAAGATGAAGTGCAAATCACAGCGACTCAAACTCAAGTGTGTCAAGGACTTTGCACAGTCCAACAGCAATCAAGGCTTATGCCATAAAGAATGGGCGTTCATCATGGAAACGAGCCATCGCGAGGAATCAGTGTGAAACCTTGGGAGAGATCCAGATTGAGTTCTTTGACACCTTTACTTGCATAGCAAAGGGATCCATCTCTGGATGTATCAGGAAAGAAGATATCAAGAGAAGTACACGCTGAACTTTTCAAGGAGTTCTTGGTGTGTTGCAGTTGGAGCAGGTAACGGTTGGGGCAGAGGAACTGCAAATTCTTTTGGGTGATTGGTTTGTGGAGAAGTCCTCAGCAGAAGTCTAGAGTTGTGGCAGAGAAGGTTGTACTCCCGGAGGGATCTCCATCTTCTCGAGGAGGACTGAATGTTCCTGATTGCTGATTTTAGAGGCATCAGAGATGATGGTTTTGGAAGGTTGGATCTGGAGTATGTCACTGAATCCTATCAATGCTTCTTCCCATCCTAACCTCTCTCTTTGCTATTGGTTCCACCGCTGCTTCATCTTTATTATTATTATATAATAATGATGAAACTCCTCCTTCTCTCACAAGACAAGACTAGCCAAAAGTAATTAATAAAGTTGCAGTGTATTACTTGCACATTGGCTTCTAGATTAAAGCATCTTGGTCAAAGAGGCTGTGCCAACAAAGATTGCAGTATATAATATATATGCTTAAATACATTTTGTTATCCTACCATGTATTTACTAAACTGTGGTGAGCATGTGGCTGTCACAGTGCCCGTTGGTGAGGTACCACAACAACATTCATGATGCAGAGGCCATAGATTAGACTGGTCTTTTCCGAGTTTGTGTCCCACGTTTGACACTTCGATTCTTGACTCCCCCATCTATCCTTTTTCTGTATCCAGCTACAAAACTCAGATCATCATCCCAGCAACATAAGCTGGCTTGAGTTAGCAGGCACTCCACTTCACCCCATCCATGGTGATTGATGGTGTAGCCTCATGCGAACCTTGTTATTGTTATTATTAGTATTGCTGGCCTCTCGAGTGCTATCAGCAGACCTCATATATCAGTCATGTGAGGACACCGGCCTTCGCTATACCACAAGCAGCACCTATCAATC
Source organism: Dioscorea cayenensis subsp. rotundata (assembly GCF_009730915.1). NCBI lineage: Eukaryota > Viridiplantae > Streptophyta > Magnoliopsida > Dioscoreales > Dioscoreaceae > Dioscorea > Dioscorea cayenensis. The sequence goes on from NW_024087986.1 coordinate 9,737, forward strand.
CAACGCTCTTAACTCTCCTCCCATCCCTCCTCTCCAATGGCTCTGTTTCAGGCTCCACGCATAACACAGTGGGCAGCATACCCGACCAGGTGTACGGCTGTGGTCCTGTGCAGCAACGACACCAACACCACCAGTTGCCGGAACTGCCTCAGCGTTGCAAAAGCATAGACGTCCTGCAGTTATGTCCCAACAGCAAGGGAGCTGTCGTATGGTACGACTCCCTGTTTTCCTCCGTTATTCCAACAGAACTTCTCTCTTCAAATCTAAACTCCTAATCCCACCAGTCCTGACGGACCAACAGAGCGTTAGTGAGCCTGATAAGTTTTGAGCTTGTGAGTGAGGTTGATGGATATGGTAGCCAGTATGCGTCCTATAACTCGTCCCGGAAATACACGCAACAGGGAGGCCAACTTCACTGTGTCAAACCCCAAAATATATGGCCAGGCGCAGTGCACATGGATTTGTCAGGAGATCAGTGCTATGGATGCTTGCGTGATTCTTTCCATTTGATTGCTGGTAATCAAGATAAGGAAGGACTGAGAGTTCTTGGAGTTGGGTGCAATTTCAGGTATGATGTGAATTCATTCTACAGTGGCTAGGTCCATGGTGCTGCTCCTTCTGCTTCTTCTTCTTCCCCTCCTCAGTCTAATGGTACAAATACACCTACGCCCGTGGACACCGAGGAAGGAGAAGGTGGGAAACTGCACTACTTGTCCCTACAAACAACGAAACTAAACTTTCCCATTGATGCGTTAGTGGAACTGCTAATCATTTGGAATCTCTTGATGCAGGAAACAAAAACAATAAGGACATTGCTCTTGCAGTTTGCTATCCCTCTGGTCATTTGCTTTCCTGATAATTGCTACTCTTGCATTTGCTTCTGGAAGGGAGGAGGAGGTTGGCAAAAGAAATTCCTTGTGAGTGTAAGCAATGAATTGAACTCTACACATCTAGTTTATTTTGTAATGGATAATGATAAAGAGTACTGTTGAGTCCCCATAATAATAATAATAATAATAAATTCAATCATTCATGCATAATGTTTTCTCTCTTTATTTGTAGATTTGACAGATCCAGAGCAGATCACAAGCGTAGAGTCAATTCTATTTGATCTATCAACTCTTAGAGATGCAACAGCAAACTTCTCTACTGAGAATAAACTTGGAGAAGGTGGCTTTGGTGCAGTTTACAAGGCAAAGACATCTCCTCTTTTATTTCTTTTGATTTTTGAAAAGCTTACAATTAATTGAATGCTTGCCATTAGAATTGTGTGAAAAGTGGATTCTGACCATCAATAGCATTTTTCTTAATATGGTGATCCACTTAATCCACAGGGCATATTGCCTGATGGAAGAGAAATAGCAGTTAAAGACTTTCAACTAGTTCAGGGCAAGGAATAGGAGGCTAAAAAGAGCGAATTAGTGTTGGTTGCAAAAGCTTCAACACAAAAACCTTGTGAGGATCTTCGGTGTGTTGCCTGGAAGAACAAGAGAAGATGCTTGTCTATGAGTATGTTCCTAATAGAAGCCTTGACACCATTCTGTTTGGTATGAGTCTTTGTTCTTGTTCTGTTTTCTTATAATCAACTATAAACATACTCACACACTGATTAAATCTTTCATCCACGTCTTGTATATATTTGTTCAACTCCTTATTAGGCATTTCATAGTTTTTGTAATTCTTTTAGAGTGTGGAGTTTGTGAGACAGATTCTATCAAACGTGAGCAACTAGACTGGCAAAAAGGCAGTATAAGATTATAAGTGGAATCGCTCAAGTGGCCTATTATACCTTCATGAAGATTCTCAGCCAAAGATTATACATCGGGATCTAAAAGCGAGCAATATATTGTTAGATGACGATATGAATCAAAGATTTCAGACTTCGGTTTGGCTAGACTCTTTGTTGGTGATCAACTTGGGGAACCACAAGAAGAGTTGTTGGAACATTGTGAAGTAGTAACTCAAAAAGCTCTAAAAAAACAAACTTGAAACGCATTCTAAACAATTATTTGATTTCAATTGTTCCCAGTGGATATATGGCTACCAGAGTATATGTGCTGCGTGGGCAGTATTCAGCTAAGTCAGATATATTCAGTTTCGGCGTTTTAGTTCTGGAAATATTGACTGGGCAAAAGAACAGTAATTTTCTTGAAACTGGACTAGCGAAAGACCTGCTAAGCTATGTAAGTATGAGTGCCAAATTAGCTTGATTGAATCATCATATTGTATGGTTACCAATTGATTGACTGTTTTTCCAACAGACATGGCAGCATTGGAGGAAAGAACAATCTCAGAGATAATAGATCCATCACTCGGTGATCACTGGCCGAAGTGAGGTATTGAGATGTATTCATATTGGTTTTATTATGTGTTCAAGAAGTTCCAGCCAACAGACCGAGCATGTCAATGGTGGTTCTCATGCTCAATAGCTACTCAATGTCCTTTACAAGCTCCTTCCAAGCCTGCATTTTTGTAGCACCAAATGGTGGCATGAATTCAGATGCATTCAGAAAGATAATTGTTTTTCCGCTGGTGAATTCAGTCGATCAACAGAACAGTTTATCCCAATGACTTCCAATGAAGTTTCCATATCAGAAATAGAACCCAGATAGATAAGGACGAAGTTTATTTGACTGACTTGTAAAAAAAATTTAGAGCTTGCCAGAAGAGTTTTCTATATGAACAGGAATGCTTGACTAAAAGCCTTGTTATTAGATCTCATAAATTCATGTGTTCTATGTAGTGTGTGTTTCTCAGTGTTAATATTTGTTGTGGATTATTATAATGCTTATAGTTCCATCCGAAATCTTTACACTTGTGATTTAGTTCATAAACTAGCTGCTTTTTACTCCACTTGATACAGCTGTTGGTGTGGGAATTTAAGAGTCCTGGGTTCAAGTTTTCTTTGGATGCAGTGGTAGTAACAAGTCCTTAACTATGATTGTGAGCTTATAGCGCATATTCCATGTTATTGGTGAGGGCATATAGGTTTAGAGCGATGAAATTCTTGACTCATGCGTACTTTCATTGCCAATATGCACTTGTCACTATGTATATAAAAATTCATACACTTTACAAGTAATTCAAGTTTACATATCAAATGTAAAATTACTTATCTTTTTATTTTGTAAGAAAAGTATTATACAGGGAGCTTAGGAGTTCGGACTTGTTTATTTTGTAATATATATATATATATATATATATATATATATATATATATATATATATATATATATAGAAGACCCTATAGTTTATTTTTTTAATATGCAATTTGATAAAATATTTAAAATATATTAAAAATAAAGTTATTACAGAGACAAATATAACAAAATACAACACAAAAGGAAGAGGTTGATGGGTACATAGGATAAATCAAGACCATAAAAAGTACATAAGTCATGCTGAAACACCAAGCCACCTGAGATGGTTAAGTGGCTCAATAAAGTATTAAATGTTGAACAGAAGATGTGAAAAACGGAGGATGGGGTAACCTTGACCTTGACAAGTTTAATCAGGCCTTCTTAGGAAATGGTGGTGGAAGTTCATGATGATGCCTGACTGGTGTGGCACTGTGGTCATACAATTTAACTATGGTTGGACTTGTTGGAATATGTACTCAAGGCACACAGGTCGGATCTCTTACTTCTGGAAAAAGAGTTATTAAGTGTCTGCTGGCCTTAAGATGTTATATCCTACATAAAGTCCAGTCAGGGATGAAAACTCTTTTTGGAAAGATCAATGGCTGGATGGTAGAGCTCCAATGTACCTGTGGCAGGATGATTTTGCTACTAGCCATTATCCAAATGGTACAATCACTGACCTCGTGTATCTGTTGGAGAGGCCTCCTTTTGTCGATATTCCGGCTTTGTGATGTTCCAGAGATTTATTGAGGGCTCCTAGCGAAGCTTTGATTAATCAGAAATAGTGGAGGCTAACTGGAAATGGTGCATTCTCAGTTAAATCTCTTTATAATTTCCTTATTGATGGAGGTTTGTGATGCCATGTTGTGAAGTTCTTTTGGATTAGCAGCGTCCGAAAGAAAATCAACCTCTTTAATTGGTAGCTGAGTGTAGAAGGACAAAATACTTTCTTTGGAGAATTTAGCTAAACGACGATGTAACCGTCTGCCTACGGCTAATTGTGTGTTATGCCACTCGAACTTGGAATGCATGACCACTTGTTTTATATTGTATTGTAGCTAGGCAGTGTGTAGGGCCTATTTTTGGGCGGGTTTTTGTAGGCTGCAGGAACCACTGGATCGATGTCGATGAGTGCAGGGGTTCTTGGAGAGCTTCTTTAGTGCATTCATTTAGAGTTATGTGGAACCTAGTGATTAAGGCTATTGTGTGGAACATTTGGTTTACTCAAAATGATTGCATTTTTTAATGCTCATTATGGTGTTTGTTCACGAGTTTATGTCTAAAAAGATTAATCTTATGTTTTTGTCACGGTTCCCCATGACATTCGATGGTCTTAAAGAGAAGATGGAGGTACCTATGTCGATTGTTGGTGTAGCTTGGAGTTTTTACGTCCGCTCGCATGTGGAGGAGATTGCCAAGGTGCCATCTTCCAGAGTCTGCGCGACCACGGTGCAGGATAGCGTGTCTCTTGATGCGGTTTGGTGGAGACTTCTTGGTCTCCTTTTTGTATTTTGTAGTTTTTGATCCACAGTTAGTGGGTTTATCTCTGTCTATTGTTTGCCCTGGTGGTGGTTCTATATACTATTTTCAGTTTTAATAAATGTGGTTTATCCACCATTTAAAAAAAAATGTGAAAAAAAAACTAAAAAAACTAAAAAGCTTCCAAGAAATAATTGCTTAAAAAAAATCATCCACCTATGGGATGTCAAGGTCATTGGTCATACCTCGGTCTAGAGGAACTCCCAATTCATAGAAGATGGGGTAAATTTTTTTGGTAGGACACCAAATTATAGTTTTTTCTTATTTTGAGATCTAATGGTTACTAGAAAGATTTTGTTTTTTTTTATGATTTAGATACCAGAAATTCTCTGTCAGAAAATACACAAGACATTGTCCTCTCAACTGATAATTTCATTTCATTTGCTGACAAAGAATTTTTAACATTAAATCATCAAAATAGACCAAATTTCCTCAAGTGACTATCTAATGAAATAAAATTAAAATTAAATAATTATTTTGATTCAAATTAAAATTTAGATTAAAAAATCATAATTTGATACCTATAAAAAAAAAATTACATAAAAGAAATTAAAGCTTTATTTGATTATCACCATAGAATCCTCCAAACTTAGCTGCTATGCGTTTTGGACTACAGTTGACTACAAACAATAAATGATAAATCATGATAAGAATTGAAATGGGTGAAAGGAGACTTTGAGTGAATGTGCGTGCAGTATTAATCCTTTTCTAGCTAAATGTTCTCAAACATAACCAAAATGAGAAGGTCCTAAATGTGTTTAACTGTTAATTGCTAGGGTCAAGGCTGCGCCTTTAGAAGGATCATGTCTTGGCCATCGAGGTTGAACACCGTCTTGACCAAGTCAAACGAATCCGAGAAGAAGAAGACGAAATCGAGAAAAAGTGCCGAGTATTATCCAAGGCGATCTAATTGCACAAATAGGGGTTTAACAGATGTCACCAGATTGAAGTACTTTGTCATGTGATTAGTGCATTAGAGGGTGATAAATCAAAGAGTAATGTAATGGGGATCAGTGTAGTGGATGATATGTAACCAATGTTTTTAAACCCGGATCGGACTAGCTGGTCCGACCGGAAATATCGGGAATCGGACCGCTGTCCGGTCCGGGTTAATGCTGAGTTTTGACCAAAATTGAAACCTGTCAAACCCGGATAAAACCGACGAACCGGCAGGTTGAACCCGAAACGGAAAAAAATCCGGTTTTTATTTAGGTTTTAAGTTTGATCGATGATCTCTTTTTGGAATTTCAATTTCTCTCGTCGCATACTCCTCCCTTGGGCCTTAGCCATCCGATCCCCCGATCCCCTAATCCTCGATTCCCCTGCGACTCTGCGAGGTTTGCTCCCAGCCCCCGGTGTTCCAGCATTGTCCCGACTCAATGACTCCCAACTCCCAAGTCCCAACTGCTCGCTGCCGCATTCAACCATTTGATCCCCGAGTGCGAGGAAAAACGTCTTTTCGGTCTTTGTGCAAGGCGCCAGCTGCAAGCTTCAAGTTCCAAGTCGACTTTATGCTCTTGCTTTCCATCTATATGAAGGGAAGATTTCTGACATTATTCGTGACAATGTGAAGAAAGATTTGACTTCTTTGCTTTCCATTTGTATCTGGTTTGATACTTTGATGCATGTTTTATTTTTCTTTTTACATTGTTTTTTTGTTTGTTCCATAATTGTTTGGTTGCTAATACATTCAAAGTTTTTGGGTGTGAAAATATCTGTTTTAGTATCATTAATAATATAAAAGCTTGATTATATTTTGGGCGATTGATTGTGTTACCTCTACGAAATTTGACTTAATGGGTGGATAAATTTTCATATAGATGTATGGATGTCGTGGTTAATTTGTTAATTATTTGCTATGTTGTTGATTTTGTAGACTTTCATATAGATGTTGTGGTTATAGTTGTTAAGTTTTGTGCAATTTTGGATATTTTTTCTTTTGAAAATTTCAAAAACTATTTAGGATTATATATATTTTTTTTGCTTGATCTCAAATTAGCTTTGTTGTTATGATTTTATCTTTTAATATATATTATTTAATTTTTATAAAATATTTATAATTTTATATTATTTTAAATATATATTTATGACATCATCCGGTCCAATCGGAATGGGTCATCCGATTGGACCGATCAACCCATGACTCAAATCTGAGGCCGGTTCGCTTCTCAGTCCGGTTTTAAAAATATTGTATGTAACTAATTGATGAAAAAGGTTATGTTGCCAAGCTTTAAAGTGTCACCCACTGAATGGACAAGCCACTATTTATATTATTCATTGTGCACGAGGATTCAACTTTTTGCGCTTTTATTGTTGGGTATACCAATATTAGTGAAAAGCTCATATATTCTTTCTATTGTATTTCACGGTATTTGATTTTCCTTCTATCAATTAACTCCAGCCATTTATATATATATATATATATATTAATAAATACAATAAGTGCAATAGTCAGAGGTGTGTGTACAATAAGGAATTAATCGTTCGGCCGTGCACTTTCACTCCGTGGCACCCTATGCATGAGAGACCTTCATTGCCTAAGCATAGTGTACCCTTGCTCATGATGTAATGAGTGCTCAACTTTTGTATGGGTGAGAATGCCTTATCCTAACAAATATATATATATACATATGCAGCAGATGACATACCATAATAAAAGTATTTTTAATAATTGAATAATTAAATTGTAGTATCCAAGAATAAAGTTCTTGATGACATTTGAAGTAGAGTGGCTTGCTCTTTTCAGTGGCTTGCTCACATTTCTCAAAGATTTTGTAATATTTTTTTTTTTTTTTTGAAATAAATGTGGATAAACCACAACTTTATTGAATAAAAGGCCAATCTGAGATAAAAATCTCACGGTGAGGAGGAATAAAAGAAACAAGGAGAAATAAAGAGAAGGAAGGAGGCGGGAAGGCGGAGGCAGCGTCTGGTCCCTCGGGCTATCGAGCCGTGGGGCAATACTCCTGCCAGTGAGTCGGGTTCTCCAGCTGGTTTGGAGTCTTGTGACATAGAGTTAAGAGGCGCTTGATTTTTCGGGAGGCTTCATTTGGTTGTTTCTCATCGTGATTAGTGAAACAGAGAAGGAGCAAATGCAATTTTAATAAAATATTATGAAAGGGTAAAGCGATTGATTGGAAAATGATTATTCGTTCAATCCAAATATTCCACAATTTGCGGAAATGAGATCCGGAGGGTTGGTTGTTGAGGAATAAGGGATGGAATCCAAGTAGTCCAAAAGTGTGGGAATTGAATGTGGAGAGATTGGAACCAAGGATTTTGTGAGAAAAAAAGTCCGGATACGTCCGGAGAAATCACATTCAAGGAAAGATGGTTAAGATTCTCGAGAGCTTTGTGACATAGAACACATGTATCTGTGGAGTTTTGAATAATGCACCCTTTCTTGAAAAGATTTGTAAAAGAGTCGAGATTTTTATCTTCCCCACTAGCCGACGAAAAGAGTTATTTTTGCTAGGGCGTGGATTTTTCGAGTGAGAGTAATGCTCGGACTCGCATTCCACCATCAATAAGGAATTTGTAAAAAGGATTTGTCGTGAAATTTCCACTTTTTCCGATTGCCGGGAGTAGGTATCTTCACGGTTATGGAGCAATCGGGAATGATCTCTGAAGAGAGGACAACATATCGAGGAGCGAGGCGAAAAAGAATCTACGGATTATTAATATGTTGGATGAATTGTCGATATTAATCGAGGAGATGTACTAATCGTGAAAAGTGTTGACGAAAGATCTTTAAGCAATTGTCCGAGCATACGTAGTCGGACAAAAGAGATGTGTTTAAACCATTTTCGATAATTTTGTTTATCAGGAACGAAATGGTAATAGAGTGGAATTCACTCCTGCCCAAAAGAAAGATTTATTTCTAGGTGGATTATGGGATAAGATTCCGTTTGGGCTTCTAATTGAGTAATTGGATTGAATGATTTTTAGCTCAACCAGCATCTGGATTACAAGTCAATTTCCACCACCACTTTTCCAAGTAAAAGCTTTGTTAAATTCACGAAGGTTGAGGATTCCCCATTTGTATCGAGGGTACAGTGAATTCTATTCGAGCGACCGAGTCGATTCCTTTGGAACCCGGATCGGGACCTTTCCATAGAAAATCTCTTGAATTTGATCAATATCTTTGATTACCCAAGTGGGAAGTTTGAAGACCGACATCCAATAAACTGGAACCGTTGAAAGCACAGAATTAATGAGAGTTAGGCGGCCACCAAGGGATAAATAATTTGCTTTCCAGGGGTTGAGTCTAGATCGAACCATTCCAATGAGCTTTGCCCGAGTCAATACGTCTTGGTCTTCTTCGGAAAAGAGAATCCCTAAGTAGTAATTGGCAAAGCAGTTTCGAGGCGGTTAAGGATTACGGCGGAAGTGTAATGTGGTTGGAAGCCATAATGTGTAGAATACTAAACAGACTTTTTGAAAAATTTATGGAAAGACCGAAGACCCCTCAAAAAGATAAAGAATTAATTTGATGATTTGAAGATCTTCTTGTCCTCCAGCAGAGAATATTAAGAGGTCATCAGCATATTGAAAGTGGCAAATGTTGATCAAAGGATCCAAGGGAACACCCACTAACACTTTGGATCTGAGTGCATGGGAGAACATAGCACTTAGGACATCGATGTAGAGCAAAAAGCGAGGGGGTGATAGGGATCACCTTGTCTCGAGACCTCTTTTACATCTAATGTCATCCCGAGTGGTTCAGTTAATGATGAACCCGAGTCTTAGCAGAACTAAGAATAGTATGAATCCAGGAAAGCCATCTAGATCCAAAAAGCCTCTAGCAGCGAAGGACATCAAGGAGGAAGTTCCAATCTAAAAGAGTCAAAGGCTTTTGCAAAATCCACTTTGAAGACATAACCAAGTAATTTTCGCTTTTGCAAATTGAAGATAACTTCTTGGGCACCAATAATATTATCCGCAATGCATCTACCTTTAATAAAGCCAGATTGTGAATCATCCACTAGATAACTAATCACGATTGCTAAGCTAGGAAGCAAGGATCTTCGAAATAATTTCTACGAGTGGAGTTGATAAGACTAATGGGGACGATAGTTCGATACATCCCACAGCTCATTATTTTTGCGATAAGTACAATATGAATCCAATTTAGACGCTCGAAGTTGATTGTGCCTTCATGAAGTCATTACATAATTTAACAAAGGAGTCAAGAAGAGGTGGTCGGTGTTTTACGAAAGAAGAAAAATAGGGAAGCCATCTGGACTGGAGCTTTATCGAGTTAAGATCAAAACATGACTTGTTTTATTTCTTAAGAGTGAAGGGTGTTTCAAGGCGAGAGAGATCAACCCTTTCCTTGTAATCAAAAAGATACTTCCGATCTAGTAGAAATCATTGGGAATAGAAGTGCCAAATAGGGAATGGAAATGATCATTGAAGATCCTACCAATTTGCTTATTATCGTCAATCCAATGTCCGATTATAGCGGATACACGGAATATGGTTTTTGTTTCTCCTTCCATTTTGCTACTTGATGAAAAAATTTTTGTATTAGAGTCACCTTCTACGAGGCAGGTAATTCTAGATCTCTGTTTCCAGTAGATTTCTTCCTGATTTAAAATAGTGAAAAGTTCGGAGCGAATTTGGGAAAGCCGATTGGATTCATCTTCAAAAAGAGGTCTACTTTCACCAATGATATCAAGGGAGTTTAATTCTGTGAGAAGGCTATTTTTAAGAAGTTTTGAGGCACCAAAGGAGTTCTTGGACCAAGAGCGAAGATTGGTTTTTCAAGTGAGAAAAGTTTTTTTAGAAAGATAAAAGCTCCACAACCAGCGAGTTAATATCCATCCACCAACCATGTATTAGATTATCTAATTGAGAATTGGTGTACCAGAATTTCTCAAATCTAAAAATTCTGGGGCGTTGAAGATGATCTCCAAAATCCAGACAAATAGGAGAGTGGTCAGATCCAAATCTAGGAAGAACAAATTGAGTAGTTCTGGGATAGAGAGATAACCAATTGTGGGAGTAAAGGAATCGGGTCTAAAGCGAATCCGGATAGGATCAGATTGACCATTGGTCCGAGTAAATCTTCTCCCACTAATGGGGGATCAATGAGGTCAAGATCACTTAGGATATTTTGGGAAGTAGAGATGTCTCTTGAATTGAAAATTCCATTGTTTTTGTCTTCTATGGTAAACACAGTGTTGAAATCTCCGCAAATTACCCAAGGGGTAGAAATGAGATTTCGTAAATGGCGGAGTTCATTCCAAAGTTCGGGTCTTATGGATCTAGAATTTGGGCCATAAACACTCGTGCAAACCCAGAAAAGATTGTTAGTCCGGTTAGTAAATCCAATGGAAATGGAGAAGGATCCCTTATGAATTAAAGTTCCAAGGACAAGAGAGCTATCCCAAGCAATAATAATGCCACCAGCAGTACCTATCGCTGGCAGGTAATCAAAGGCATCAATTCGCTTGCCTCCAATCGATCTCCAAAAAGATCTATGAAGATCTTGAAGTTTGGATTCTTGAAAGCAGACGACGTCTGCTTTGGAATTTAAAATGACATCTTTAACTAAGTGGCATTTTGAAGGTTTGCCAAGACCTCTAACATTCCAGTTTAGAATTTTCATTAAAAAACAAGAATAAATCTAGGAGTTTGATCTCGAGGGAGATCCAGGGATTTTAGAGTCATTGGAGGCTCTTTCCTTTTCAAGAGAACGAATTTTATCTAGGCATTTAGTTTTATGAGTAGGAGATCCTAGGAATTTAATGCCACAAGAATTGCTATAATTAATAAGTTGCGCATCAGTCCAAGAAGAAAATACTGAATTAATAAGGTTAGGCGTACCTTCTCTTGGATCTTCAGGTATTTTCTTCTTAGAGGATCGAGGAGGAAGGGGAACAAACCCTGCTTCTTCATTCCAACGTCCAGAAGGCTTTTTGGGTCTATCACTTCTTCTAATTTGTTTTGGAGCAGTGGGAAGATGAGTTGGATTATTTCCCAAGGAACTAGTTTCTTCAGGTTCAATTTCAACTGCAGGAGTATCTGACATAGGAGTTGGAATAGTATCAATCATTTGCACATCTTCCATGTCAATAGTTGAGTGAGGATCATGTTCTAGTTGATTGAGATTACCTTCTTCAAGGAAAGTGTCATCATCTGCCAAGTCATTCTCAAGAATGTCCTCATCATCACCCCAGTCCAGTAGTTCTTCATCAGAGGGAACGTCTGATGGAACATCCTGGGGTGAGGGATCTTGAGAATAAAATTTGTTAGAATTAATACTTGGGATCAAGGTCCAACCACCATGGACGAAAATCCATTTATACCCATCTGGTATTGGAATAGCTGGGGGAGAAATTTTCAAGTGTGAGGGTAAATTCCCCTGCAAATTGGAGTCATGTGGTATTTTCTTAGGGGAAGAGTAGGACACCTTCTGTATCGTAAAAAGCGAAATTTGTTTTGGAAGTATCAAATTGGTAGAAGTGAAATGCTTATCACGAGGCAAGGAATTCTTGGCGGATGGAAATAGATCAAGATCTGAAGAGTGCTTATCATGAGGCATTAAAAGTGCCATCGGAGGAGATATCGAGGAATGTGATAATCTCGAGGCAAGCTCTCAAGGATGGATGAAGATATGGAGGTGATTGAGAGTTGGTTATCACGAGGGCATCTGATCAACGTTCATCGGAGAAATGGGATCGAAATCTTATCTTGATGAAGAATTTTTATCAGGTGAAATCTTATCTTGATGAAGAATTTTAACAGAAGAAATCTTATCGTGAGGCATAATCATAGAGTCACATGTGGGATCATTGTTTGAATTATTGCAGGAATCGTGGGAGTTACGATCTCGAGGCAGGAGGGACGAATGCAAGGAGCCAAAAGTTATTTCAAAGTCCCCATCTCGAGGCGAGAGCAGCGGCCAGGAGGCGGCCAGCCATTACGTTGCCACTGCATGGCAACAGTATGGCCTCTATCTTGGGTTTCTCACGAGAAACCGACAAGGATTCCGAGGCTCCGGCCGACGGCTCGATCAGCGAGGAGGGATCATCTCCTTGAGTTCCATGGGTGTCAATCCTCGTCGAGTGGCCAAGACCGAGACTACGCTCAGCAGTCTCGCGGGATTATCATCAGCGAGGATTGAATAATGGGTTCTTTACCTTTAGAAGCCTTAGGGACTTGATGAGTGCTGCGGCGAGGCGGATCTGGAGGTGGATCCTGGAAGATTCAGGGGGCGACGAGGTGGGTCTTGAGGGTTCAGAGGAATTTGGGAAGTGTTCTTAATCACGGACCATGCCACGACCTTGGAGCCGAATAGCATGGGCTCCATCATCTTCCAGTTTCACTAAGAAGCTCCTTACCCCAGCGTCCACCGTGATCTCCAAAGGGAAGCTGATTGAGGATTTGAGTCTGACCAGTGTTCTAATGTGTTCAAGTGTAATGTGTTCTTTCTTTTGAACATATATAAGATCACCGATCGGTTTGAGAATCTCGACAATTGAATCCCAATTCCAGCAATGGAGAGGGAGATTGGAAAATTCTAATCAATTGTAATTTCCAATGACTATCGCGTGTGACCCAAACTCAGCGGTCAATGGGAGGCTAAGCTTACAAGGTCCATGAGAAGAAGTCGAGGGAAAAGCGGGCTTCTCTTAACCACCATTGCGAGCATCCCTTACGCAGAGGCCATGGGTGAGAATAAAGTCATTGTTGAAAGGAGTAATATGCTCGCAAAGACCAGTATCCAAGCATTGAGGAAGAGAGGAATGAAGGGATCGGACACTTGCATTGCCAGATAAAACCCTAATAATCACCATTTTTGAGGTCTTCTTTTGGATTTTAAAATGGCTTCAGGTGATGGGTAAGGATACACGAAGAGATGCGGGTGAAGATCGAACGGGCACTCGAAGGAGGGGTTTAAGTTCAGAAGGGTTATTCGGAGAAGATAGTTTGGTTCTCACTCCGGCTTTCTTACCGATCGGGCGATCGCGGGGAGTCTTGGAGAGGACATCGGATTGCTGATGACCCACGCGTGAACATCTCTTACAAGTGAGTTGATGTCGCATTCTTCAATCACGTGTCCGAGTCTCAAGCACTTTTTACAGAGATCACGGAATCCGGCGGCGGACGTTTGAGTGGGTTGATCTGAAGGAGGGTTGATCTCAGGAGGTGGCGGGGAGCGAACTACTTCAGCAAAGGTGACTCCGTCCCTCATCGGAGAAGCCTTTAGGTCCAGTTTAAGAGGAGGAGATAGATGAGGAGGTGCAGGAAAAGAAGAAAATGAATCGAACTCCTTCTTGATCTCCCACGAAAACTTCCACGAGCTCCGCTGAGGGTGCGGAAACCACCGGAGCCGTTGTTGGTGCCACCGAGACCTTCACGGGAGCTACCAAGAAACCTCATCCCTTCAATCTGAGAGCTTTTCCAGAGCGAAGTTCATCCGGTTTTTACAACCCCAATTGAATTTCTCTTGTTCA
>NW_024087987.1:0-37866 GCF_009730915.1 Dioscorea cayenensis subsp. rotundata
TCTTCTTGCCTATCTTAGTTTGCATTGTGCATATGTAAAGTTTATGGATCCTCTAGACTTGACATATCTATGTACTGCTTTTATATTTGTCTGTACTGTTGTGTTTTGGAACCCGGCCTGGATCAGCTTAGTGGAGGTTGCTCTCGCTTGATGAGATTATGATAAGGAGTTTGTTTTGAGCCTTTTGATTACTAGAGGGTAGGATGTTGTAGAGCCCACTCTTTGTTATCGTGGCGATAGCCACGTGCCCGGCTAGGGTTGGGGCGTGACAATTTTAGTGGTATGAGGAGGTAAAGGATTTAGTGCGATCTTAGGTTTGAAGCTTAAACGTCGTTTATTTTCGCTACTAATTAGTGTGATCCAATTATTGGTCGCATTTGGTGCAAATACGCATGTGGGGAGTTAAGTTTGGAATTTGTCCTTGTTCGCTTCAGCTAGAATGCTAGCACAACATCTTCACGCTTATCGAGAGTTAGAAATGTTCCTGCGAGGAAACCTGTCTTCCTATCCAACCTCCTTCCACAGGGCGGGGGTCGCCCGTTAGGGACATGAGCTCGCTTTGTGGCAACTTTATCGCTGCATGCTCCCGTGTTATTGCAGACCTTGAGCCCAATATTGTAAAATCAGAGTTGAAGCTCTTCATGTCTTTTGGGGGCATATTGGGATGCCCAAAGGTCGTCAATCGACATACAAAGGAATACCCAGTGACATCCTTCTTAGTTATTGGAGTTGTTTTGGGGGATGCTATCATCGAGCCATGATGTGGTTGGCACCATGACCCTACTCCAGTTCTTTTAGTTTAACCACTCACTCGAGTAGGGAACAACAAGATCACGGGCTTAACTTTGTCCAGGGTTATTGAAGGAAGTGAGTTCAATTGGACTCCTGAGGGCTCGACAAATTGGTCATTGAAGGTAAGCGCCTGCATGAGAATCTCAGCTAAGAAGAGAAACTCAAATTATTCAAGGGCACCCAAGTGCTAAAGCAAGAGTAAAGGGCACCTGCTCGGATTTTACGATCTAGCTCGATAAAGCATTGTCCCGGCAAGTGGGCGACAGAGGGTACTATATCCGTGAGTGCGCTTTTAGAGGAAAGTTAACCTGAAATGTTCCCCAGACACCGGAATTACAAATGGCCATTCTCATTAAGTCAATGCTCGTAAATATCGAGATGCTATCGGTATAGCGCAAAGGCCACCGTAAGTCGCAAGATGTCGAGGAGTTAGGTCAGTGGAGCACAGGTGGGTCGATGCACCTCCTACAGATGGCAAAAGTCGGTCGAATGGTGTCACAGCTCATCGCTGCTCGCTTAGTTTCCAATCGGATCGTGCTGTGCTAGTAATATTCGCAGCAGAAACATTAGTACCAGTAGATCTCGCTCTCGCACTGAGTTTTCACCATGACCAATAAGGAAGATGAAGACGGACCACACGTGATTATAGGTGCTTGCGATCCATTTTTAAAGGGTGATGCATATATTTTGGCAGACTCGTGGTCGAGAGAACTTTTTGTTAGCACTACATTTTGTATATCATGGCAATAGAATGGCCTCCTTTAGACCTGTGGAACTATGATCAAACGCCCCTTGGTGAAGAGATTGTTAGAAAGGTAGCCGTGGATGTCCTATTAATGTCAAGGGGTATAGATCTGAGTCGATTCCTTGATTGCAAAGACATGCAGATTAATGGATTGGTTGGAGTCGATATAAGGCTTCCATTGAGCTGCTTTTAGAAAAGAAGTGACTTTTGCAAACCTTTTCATTGATCTAGTATTGTGTTTGAGGGTGAAAGGAAGATTATTTCAAGGTGTATGATATATATTCATGGAAGCATGGAAACCGGTGTGTAAGGGATGATGAAGCATACCGCCCATATAGTGGATACAAAGAATTATTGCACCAAACTTCAAGGATGTCCCCATTGTTCATGAGTTTGAGGATGTATTTTCTGATGAATTGCCTGGGATACCCCTAGATTGAGGATTTGAGTTTGTTATTGACTTACTACCGGGTACTGCTTCAATTCCATTCCTCCGTGATACGAGTGTGGCACCAACGTAATCCTAAAAGAGTTGAGTGCATCTGAATTTGGTGGATAAAGGGTTCGTACACCGAGTGTAGCGTCACCTTTAGGGTGCGCCGATTCTCTTTGTGAAAAAAGGATGGTTCCTTCGGACTGATGTATAGATTACCAATAGTTAAAACTAGCATGACCATCAAGAACGAGTATCATTTACCCGAATAGATAATTTGTTTGACCCGGTTGGTGCTGTAAGAGTGTTTTTGAAGATTAACCTTTGGCTTAGTTATCATCGGGTTGAAGATCAAGAGAGTGATGTGCGAAGACGCTCCGTGCATTACGCATACATGCATTATGAATTTCGGTCATGGCATTCGATTTGACTAATACCCCAGTACCGCTTTTATGGACCTGATGAACAAAGTTTTTCGGACCATATCTTGATAAGTTTGCGATTATCTTCATCAACAATATTTTGAACTACTCAGTAACTAAAGAAGAACATATGCGATGTTGCGTGATAGTATTACAGACTTTCCGGCAGGAAAAGATGTATGCTAACTTCTTGAAGTATGAGTTTTGGTTAAAGAAAATGGTCCTTCTTGGACATTTGGTACCTGGAAAAAGAAATTTGTGTGGACTGGAAGAAGGTTGAAGCAATCATTAGTTGGGGTGAGAAGTATGAGAAGAGTTTTCAAGAGTAGAAGAGTCGCCTAACTACGATTGCGGTGCTTATTCTACCTACTAGTGGTAAAGAGTTTATAGTGTTCAGGTGTTGCTTGACGCACGTGATCTTGGTTGTGCATTGATGCAAGATGGGAGAGTGATAGCTTATGTTCCTCGACAGTTGAAGAATTAGTGGTAGTGGTTTTTGCCATAAAGATCTGGTGACATTATCTCTATGGAGATAGATGCTTGATTTAAACTAATCATAAGAGTTTAAAGTATTTGTTCAGTAAGAAAGAGCTAAACCTGATGCAGTATAGATGGTCGGAGTTGATCAAGGATTATGATCTGGTGATTGACTACACTCCAGCTTCTTCAAGATATGGATGTCGAATTAAGATTGAGCCAAAATGGGTTACTGCTGCCAACTTTTTGTTGTAAGAGCATCCTTACTTGAAAGCGTCTAAAAATCTCAAAGAGCATATGAAGAGTTATTGAGAGAAATATAGAGATTGGAAAAAGTTCGAACTCAAATGAATTTAGGGCTTCACTAATGATGGTATTCTTGTTTTTTTCGTGGGAAGGGTTTGTATTCGAAAAGGATATAGGACTTCGCAGTGTTATTTTAGAGGAAGTGAATTCCTTAGGATACTGACAAGGTCCCCTTGCGTATATCCCGCAAGTGCACGGGTTTGTCGAAGTAATAATCCCGGGTGAGCGGGTCGAACCACAGTGAGTAGGGAGTAAAGACACTTAATTCGATTCTTAGCTATGTGGAGTATCAACAATGATAAGTGTGATAATGATTCAATTCTCAACAATTAAAAACAACAAGTAAGAGATCAAAGGTAAGGAGGAGGCAAGGCAATCGATAAAGATGGGGTACTCGGATGATGCTTCACCTAGGAAAATCGTTTCAAGTGCAAGAACTCTCTATTATGCTTCCTAATCAATGCAATGGTGAGTCATGGAAAATCCTTACATACATAGTCCCAAATCTAAGGTCAACTATGCCTAACTCTATTCATGTCCTGGAGGAGAGATTAAATAACCTCTCAACCTCACACTCGAAAAAAGTTGCAATGAGCTCTAGGGATTCCAAGTGATAAATCGCTTCCTAATTATATACCTAACCCTTTGGTCAAGGTGGAAGGTCCCTAGCCACAATTAAGCCCTAGATACTAAGATCCCCTCAACGCTTCACTCTATTGCACGCCTAACTAGGCCCCAGTGGAGGTTCATCCCTTAGTCCATTCACTCTATTATAGCCGCAAAGAACTCAAGGAACGGAGGTAGAATCTATCACGTCGGTGGGAAAGAGGGGACGCCTCCCTGCACTCTCGACTCACCCCTCTCAACCCTCTCCAACCTAGCTTTTGTCCTAACGCCGTGGTGCGTCACCACTCACAAGGTTACCAACATAAACTCCTCAACCCTAGAGTCACTCTAGGGGAAATGTTCATACAATCAAGCATTCAAGGTTGGAACTCACAATAAACATCAATTTATTGAAAGCATAATAAAGAAGTTCAAAGAAACGAATACATAGTAGGGGTTTAGCTCTCCATGGAGCTAAGTATAATCAAAGAAATTGAATGTAAAAGCAATGAATCCATAAATAAACCCCTCGATGGTCGTGTCGATGGTCTTGCGGAGAGTCCTCTACTGTCGTCCAAGGATTCCCTCATCCGATATAGGATACGCCTCGACTGAAGCTCCCCTACCAACCTTCTTCTTCGGGAATGATGATGTCGGAGCCGTAGAACCTCTCCAAAACCTTGGCCAATACCCCTCAAAACCCCTAGCCGAAGCCCCTCTCAAGTTGGGGAAAAGATGGAGAAAAGAATACCAAAAATCGGGGCTGAAGCGGCTTTTAAATAGGGATGGAATCAGGCAACTCAAGGCGTGGACGCTACATGCGCCTGTGCGGAATTTCCACACGGGCGTGGATAATTTCCACACGCCCGTGTGGATTCTCTGTTCTCGATTTCTCGAGATGGCTGTGAACAATGCTGCACAGTATTGCTACAGAGCACTCGCTATAGCGTTCAACCCTGAGTAACGCCAAAATTTCATACTTTCATCGGGTAACGCAAAAACGGGCACACGCTCCGTCGTGAATCACTTGCTTCTTCAATGATGTGTATGTTGGTGGAGCTCTGCTCTTATATGCATATCACGGAATGCTCGAGTGTACTCGCCTTTAGTGCCCCTCAAATGGATGTGCTCACTCGAATGCGAGGAGGTTGGCACACACTCTAGCATCTCACACCTATCCTATGTCTTCACGTTTGAACCTTAGCAAGATATCCTCCAAAATAGGTGCATTATGAACCACATTGCCCTATTTCCTTCATACTGAGCCTCACAACCATACCTGCATAAAAGTAACATAAAAACACACATATTAATGTAAAACCTGAGCAAAGTAATGCTCAACATAAGGAAAGAATGCTTCGCATTCATATCATACAAGCGCTTATCAGCTCACGCAAGACACCCGAGAAAGCACTAAGGGGTCTGTTTGGCATTTTTGGGAAAAGTAATTGCATGTAAAAGTCTTTGCGGGAAAGACTTTGCATGCAATTACTTTACCCGCAAAAATAACATTACAACGTTTGGTTATCCCAATCAAAATTGTAATTACTTTTGCATGCAAACTTAATTCCCTACGTTTTGGTATGAACTTGTTTTTCAATGTAAGATTAGGTTTATTCTCATTTTTTTGCCCTTAGTTGTTATAGTTACTAAATTTGGGTTTTTATTCAACTCTAATAATATTATTTACTTAGTCCAAATAATAATTAACCTATTCTTCATAAATTAAAAAAAAATATCAAATGGGGTTTTTATGTTTTTCTATTACAACAACATAAATCTTAAAAAAACAAAAGGGAAAAAAAAAGATATATGAAGTTCAATAAACCAATTTTTCAAAAGAATGTATGAAATTGCTAAGCAAAAACCCTAAAATGTTGATGAATTACATTGAATTTCATCAACATTTTTAAATATCAAAAAGGCATCCTTTTTCATTTACATAAATTTTACCAAGTTAACAAAAATTAGCAAAATATAGAATTTATGAACAAAAAGAAAAAAAGGTTTGCACCATTATATCTACAATAAAAATCCCATAAAAAAATAAAAATATATGTTATGCAAAAACATGATAAAAGAGACAAGAAATAATATTGTTAAACTAAGGAATTAATATTTTTGATTTGAATGCTTTCTACTTAATATTTATTTATATATCTCATATATTTTAAAAACTTTGATTCACTACAAATACAGAACAATTTTTTGTGGGAATTAAAAAAAAACAATCGTGGACAAGTAAAATATATATATTTGAAGTTCTTATCTTATCATGTTGGATTATTATTTCAACATAGATTTGATTTAATCAAAACAAAAATTCTCCAATCAAAATTTTATCCAAACAAATATGATATTTATTTATCTTTGATCCATTTAAAATATGAATTTTCACACCAAGAAAAAAATTTAACAAAAATTTAACACAAAAATAATCTAACAAACTTGAGAAAAATATTACCGGATTTCTCCGATTCAGTAAGAAGCGACAACTCTCCGCCCTGAATTGGAAATATGATCGCGTTAGGGTTTTTTTCAAAGACAAAAACAAATGAGAAAGAGTTTTTATGTAATAAAAGGGTAGTTTGGTAATTTGACAATTACAAAACTTTTCCCATCCAACAGTGTAAACACTTTCACACCACCCCTCGTGAATCACTTTCCCTAGTCAGTGGAAAGTGATTACAAGAGAGACCATATTATTTTTAAGAACCAAACGCTTGAAATAGATTCACCCCTCTTACTTTGCAGTGAAAGTAACAACTTTACATCATACCAAACGGGCCCTAAGATGTACCGTACAATCAAGGAAAATTATTGGTTGCCTGGAATGAAGCGTGAGATCACAGAGTTTGTAGCAAGATGCTTAGTATGCCAGCAAGTAAAAGAGGAGCATCAACAACCTGCAGGACTATTACAACATTTGCTTACCCAGATTGGAAATGGAAGCATATTACTATGGATTTCGTGGTTCGGTTACAGCATACTCTTCAGGGGCATGACATTGTGTGGGTCATTACGAACCGTTTGACGATTTCAACCCATTTTCTAGCCATTCATTCCAAATATTCTTTGGAAAGGTTAGCGAAGCTATTCATAAGAGAAGTTGTTAAACTCCATTGGGTACCTGTTTCAATTGTGTTAGATCATGACCCGAGATTTACATCTCAGTTTTGGCTGAAGTTTCACCAGGCTCTGGGGACCACTTTGAGATTTAATACTGCATACCATCCTCAGACAGATGGCCAATCAGAGCATACAATCCAGACACTTGAGGATATGTTAAGGGCTTGTCTTCTCGATTTTCAAGGAAGTTGGGACAAGCATTTAGCTCTTGTAGAATTCGCTTACAACAATAGTTTTTATACAAGTATTGGTATGGCTCCTTATGAAGCTATGTATGGACGTAAGTGCTGAACACCTCTTTGTTGGAGTGAAGTCGGTAAAAAGAAAGTTGCAAAAGTGTGGAATTGATTTAAAAAAATTACAGAAAAAGTAAAAGGTAATTCAAGACGAGGTTAAAAAGTGGCCCATGATCGGCAAAAAGAGCTATGCGAGACACAGGAGAAGAGATTTAGAGTTTCAAGTGGGTGATAGAATTTTCTTGAAGATATCACCTTGAAAAGGAGAATATCTGGTTTTCGTAGTAGGGGAAAGCTAAATCCTTGCTATATTGGGTAGTTCTTGATACTTGAAAGAGTTGGACCAGTGGCTTACAGACTTGAGTTGCAGGCAGAATTCGAGAAGATCCACAATGTTTTCCACGTCTTGTTGTTGAAGAAGTACGTGCCTGATCGGTCAAATACACTTGAAACACCCTTAGTGGATCTTCGAGAAAATTTTACATTTGAAGTGAGACCTATCCATATCCTTGATCGGCTAGAAAAAGTCCTTCGAGGAAAGGTAGTGCCAGTTGTAAAAGTCCTTTGGAAAAGTGATCAGATTAAAGAGTTGGCCTGGGAATCTGAACGATTCATGAAAGAGAAATATCCTATTTTGTTCAGCGAGTCTGGTAAGTGAAAATTGTGAGGACAAAATTTCCCTAATGAGGGTAGAGTGTGATACCCTGTCCTGATTTTTTACCTCAAGCCTTTTTAGATTTTTGTGCATGCATTAGGTGTAAAATGGTTATTTTGCACTAGTACCATCTTTTAATGATTGCACAATAAGTTATGTGTGAAACCAACAGAAAACTAGGGGCAAAACGGTCTTTTGGACCCCTTTTCATTTTATTTTCTCTTATAATGGTATTTTTGTAATTTCTCCTTTTCTTTAAAAAAATTGAAAATTTGAGAAGATGGGAGAAGCAACGTGGCTCTATGTTCTCATTTCCTTATCTCTTTTGGTTTTCATTCCTTCTTCATTTTGGCCAAACACTTGGTTTTGAAAAAAAAAAATTTCGTCGTCGAGCTTTTTCGGCGAATCAATGCTTCTATCTTCTACCTCTCATTCTCTTGAGCATGGTAAGGCTTCGATTTAAGGTTTTCTAGTTGTATTTTCTTCTTATTTAATGGTTTTCAAAAATCCTTGAAAACATAGATATTAACCTTGGTTTTAGTTGTTTTTTGACTAAAATCCAAGCCAATATTGTTGATATTCACGTGTGTGTATGTTTGTCAAGAAATTTTGTGTTTTGGTGTTGTAAATCGTTGAGAAACCATTGAAACAAAGCCGGCTTTACTGTAGCAAACTTCTTGGCACTGTAGCAAATACGTTGTGACTGTGGCACCGAAAAACCATGGGCTATTCTTGTATTTCTTTTGTACAAATCAAAGCTCTTCTTCCCCGGAATTCATTAGAACTTCTTTTACTGTGATTTGAGGTCGTTTGGGGTAAAAAACAACGTCGTTTTCCCTTAAAACCCTAGAGTTACATGTTCAACATGTAACCATGCGTTCGCATGCATTCTAGTTTCCATTCTTGTGTTCATTTGCTCTTGGATTCCTTGTTTGACTCTAGGTGGCAAAGCTTTCTCCCTGAGGAAGGAAATTGCCTAAATGTGAATGCGTCTTAAAGCAAGACGACTGGTTCAGTGAGTGGTTTACTTGTTACTTGCATATATTTAATAAGAGTATTATAGTATTTCTCTATATGTTTTATATCTTAAATTTGATCCTAAACTAGATTTCATTTGCTATATATATAGAGATATTTTGAGCATGAAGTTATTAGGCAAAATGATTCTATTATATTTACGTGTATTTATCTTGAAAGAAACCTGTTTACATATAAATGTATTTACATGCAAATTGGATTGTAGCATTTGGATTTTAATGGTGACAGCAGACTTCAGTCTGACACTACAATGTGGGGTTCCAAGTTCCGGCCTAATGGGAGGCGGCGTGGTCAACCTTGTGTTTAACCTTTCGATAATGTCCTATATTTTTTTAATCCAAACCCTAATTCTAATTTTTTTTTCGAATGCCTAATATTTATTAATAAAACCCTAATCTTATGTTTTTATCTTTTGTGAATATCTGCTATTGTTTAATCAAAAATTAATCCTTGGGTTTCATTTCATAATATCTCATATTTTTTAATCAAAACCATAATCCTACGTTTTCTTTCCGAATTGGCTCCTATTTAGAATTAAAAAACTAATCGTATGTTTTCTTTTGGGATTGTCTGCTATTTTTTAATCAAAACACTAATAATGTGTTTTCCTTTCTGAATGTCTACTATTTTTTTGGTTTTTAATCAAACCCATAATACTATTTTTTTTTGTAGTATTGTATCCTAATTTTCAATCAAACCCCAAATCCAATGTGAAATATCTCATATTTTTTTCAATCGAAACCCTACTCATATGTTTTCTTTTTCTTATGTCTCAAATTTTTTTCAAGCAAAAATTTAATCCTGTGTGGAAATGTATGCTACTTTGCAATAAAAAACCCGATCCTATATTTTCTTTAATGAATGTCTACTATTTTTGAATCAAAACTCTAATCTTATGTTTCTTATAATAATGTGTCCTACTTTTCAATTTTGAATGAAAAACATAATCCTTTGTTTTCTATTTGGGAATCTCTACTAATTTTTAATCAAATCACTAATATTATGTTTTCTTTTCGTAACGCCCCCTATTTTTGAATAAAAATCCTAATACTGTTTTTATTTTCGGAATTCCTACTATTTTTGAAACGAAACCCTAATCTTCTGTTTTATTTTTGGAATGCGTGCTATTTTTTAATTAGAATAATGATCGTATGTTTTATTTTGGTAATGTCTGATATTTTTTAATCCGAACCCTAATCCTAAGTTTTTTTTAATGCCTAATATTTAATAATAAAACCATGATCTTATATTTTTCTTTTGTGAATGTCTGCTATTGTTTAATCAAAACATTAATCCTTCGGTTTCCATTCGTAATATCTCGTAATTGTTAATCAAAACCATAATCCTATGTTTTCTGTCTAGATTGGCTCCTACTTAGAATTAAAACACTAATCGTATGTTTTCTTTTTGGATTGTCTGTTATTTTTCAATCAAAACACTAATAATGTGTTTTCTTTTTTGAATGTCTACTATTTTTTCGATTTTTAATCAAAACCATAATACAATGTTTTTTTTATAGTATTGTATCCTAATTTTCAATCAAACAATCAAATCGAATGTTTTCTTTTTGAAATATCTCATATTTTTCAATCAAAACCCTAATCATATGTTTTCTTTTTGTTATGTCTCAAATTTTTTAATCAAAACCTTAATCCTATGTTTTCTTTTTGGATTGTCTGCTATTTTTAAATCAAAACCCTAATAATATGTTTTCTTTTCTGAATGTCTACTATATTTTTTGGTTTTTAATAAAAACCATAATACTATGTTTTTTATAGTATTGTATCCTAATTTTCAATCAAACACCAAATCCAATGTTTTCTTTTTGAAATATCTCATATTTTTCAATCAAAACCCTAACATATGTTTTCTTTTTGTTATGTCTCAAATTTTTTAATCAAAACCTTAATCCTATGTTTTCTTTTGGGAATGTCTGCTACTTTTTAATAAAAAACCCGATCCTGTGTTTTCTTTAACGAGTGTCTACTATTTTTGAATCAAAACTCTAATCCTATGTTTCTTATAATAATGTGTCCTACTTTACAGTTTTGAATCATAAGCCTAATCTTATATTTTCTTTTCGAAATGCCTGCTATATGTGAATGAAAACTGTAACACTATGTTTTCTTTTCGGAATGTCTCCAATCTTTCAATCAAAACACGAATAACATGTTTTCTTTTCTTAATTTATCCTATTTATCAGTTTGGAATCAAAACCCTAACTTATGTTTTCTTGTTGGATTGGCTCCAATTTCTCAACTAAAAACCTAATCCTTTCTTTTGTTTTTGGAATGTCTACCATTTTTTAATCAAAACCCTAATCCTATGTTTTTTTTCAGGATGCGTCCAATTTTTCGGTTTTGAATCAAATCCGAATCCTTTGTTTTCTATTTGGAATGCGTTATTTTTTTGAATCAAAACTCTAATCCTATTTTTGTATTAGGAATCTCTGCTAATTTTTAATCAAATCATTAATATTATTTTTTCTTTTCGTAACGCCCCCTATTTTTGAATAAAAACCCTTATACTATTTTTCTTTTCGGAATTCCTCCTATTTTTCAATCAAAACCCTAATCTTATGTTTTATTTTCGGAATGTCTACTATTTTTGAATCAAAACAATTATCGTATTTTTTTCTTTTGGTAATGTCCCATATTTTTTAATCCAAACCCTAATTCTAGGTTTTTTTTCGATTGCCTAATATTTATTAGTAAAACCCTAATCTTATGTTTTTTTTCTGTTGTGAATGTCTGATATTGTTTAATCAAAAAATTAATCCTTGGGTTTCATTTCGTAATATCTCATATTTTTTATCAAAACCATAATTCTACGTTTTTTTTCCGAATTGGCTCCAATTTAGAATTAAAAAATTAATCTTATGTTTTTTTTGGGATTGTCTGCTATTTTTTAATCAAAACACTAATAATGTGTTTTTTTTCTGAATGTCTACTATTTTTTTGGTTTTTAATCAAAACCATAATACTATATTTTTTTATAGTATTGTATCCTAATTTTCAATCAAACCCCAAATCCAATGTTTTCTTTTTGAAAAATCTCATATTTTTCAATCGAAACCCTAATCATATGTATTCTTTTTGTTATGTCTCAAATTTTTTAATCAAAAATTTAATCCTGTGTTTTTTTTTGGAAATGTATGCTACTTTGCAATAAAAAACCCGATCCTATATTTTCTTTAATGAATGTCTACTATTTTTGAATCAAAACTCTAATCTTATGTTTCTTATAATAATGTGTCCTACTTTACAATTTTGAATCAAAACCCTAATCTTATATCGAATGCCTACTATATTTGAATGAAAACCCTAATAGTATGTTTTCTTTTCGGAATGCCTCCAATCTTTCAATCAAAACATGAATATCATGTTTTCTTTTCTTAATTTCTCCTATTTATCAGTTTGGAGTCAAAACCCTAACTTATGTTTTCTTGTCGGATTGTCTCCTATTTTTCCAATTAAAAACCTAATCCTTTCTTTTGTTTTTGGAATGTCTACCATTTTTTAATCAAAAACCTAATCCTATGTTTTTTGAATGCGCCCTATTTTTCGGTTTGGAATCAAATCCGAATCCTTTATTTTCTATTTGGAATGTCTCATTTGTTTGAATCAAAACTCTAATCCTATTTTTGCATTTAAAATCTCTGCTAATTTTTAATCAAATCACTAATATTATGTTTTCTTTTCGTAACGGCCCTTATTTTGATTAAAAATCATAATACTATTTTTCTTTTCGGAATTCTTCCTATTTTTGAATCAAAACCCTAATCTTATGTTTTATTTTGGGAATGTCTGCTATTTTTGAATCAAAACAATAATCTTATGTTTTCTTTTGTTAATGTCCCATATTTTTTAATCCAAACCCTAATCCTATGTTTTTTTAATGCCTAATATTTAATAATAAAACCCTGATCTTAGATTTTTCTTTAGTGAATGTCTACTATTGTTTAATCAAAACATTAATCCTTCGGTTTCATTTCGTAATATCTCGTATTTTTTAATCAAAACCATAATCCTATGTTTTCTTTCCGAATTGCCTCCTATTTAGAATTAAAACACTAATCGTATGTTTTCTTTTGGGATTGTCTGTTATTTTTCAATCAAAACCCTAATAATATGTTTTTTTTTTTGAATGTCTACTATTTTTTTGGTTTTTATTCAAAACCATAATACTATGTTTTTTTATAGTATTGTATCATAATTTTCAATCAAAACCTCAAATCCAATGTTTTCTTTTTGAAATATATCATATTTTTCAATCAAAACCCTAATCATATGTTTTCTTTTTTGTAATGTCTCAAATTTTTTAATCAAAACCTTAATAATATGTTTTATTTTTGGATTGTCTGCTATTTTTAAATCAAAACCCTAATAATATGTTTTCTTTTCTGAATGTCTATTATATTTTTTGGTTTTTATAGTATTGTATCCTTATTTTCAATCAAACACCTAATCCAATGTTTTCTTTTTGAAATATCTCATATTTTTCAATCAAAACCCTAAGATATGTTTTCTTTTTGTTATGTCTCAAATTTTTTTAATCAAAAACTTAATCCTATGTTTTCTTTTGGGAATGTCTGCTACTTTTTAATAAAAAACCCGATCTTGTGTTTTCAATAACGAGTGTCTACTATTTTTGAATCAAAACTCTAATCCTATGTTTTTTATAATAATGTGTCATACTTTACAGTTTTGAATCATAAGCCTAATCTTATAATTTCTTTTCGAAATGCCTGCTATATGTGAATGAAAACTATAATACTGTGTTTTCTTTTCGGAATGTCTCCAATCTTTCAATTTATTCTATTTATCAGTTTGGAATCAAAACCCTAACTTATGTTTTCTTGTTGGATTGGCTCCAATTTCTAAAATAAAAACCTAATCCTTCCTTTTGTTTTTCGAATGTCTACCATTTTTTAATCAAAAACCCTAATCCTATGTTTTTTTTTCAGGATGCGTCCAATTTTTCAGTTTGGAATCAAAAGTTTGGAATCAAATCCGAATCCTTTGTTTTCTATTTGGAATGCGTCATTTTTTTGAATCAAAACTCTAATCCTATTTTTATATTAGGAATCTCTGCTAATTTCTAATCACATCATTAATATTATTTTTTCTTTTCGTAAGGCCCCCTATTTTTGAATATAAATCCTAATACTATTTTTCTTTTCGGAATTCCTCCTATTTTTAATCAAAACCCTAATCTTTTGTTTTATATTTGGAATGTCTGCTATTTTTGAATCAAAACAATAATCGTATGTTTTCTTTTGGTAATGTCCCATATTTTTTAATCCAAACCCTAATTCTAAGTTTTTTTTCGAATGCCTAATATTTATTAGTAAAACCCTAATCTTATGTTTTTTTCTTTTGTGAATGTCTGCTATTGTTTAATCAAAAAATTAATCCTTGGGTTTCATTTCGTAATATCTCATATTTTTTAATCAAAACCATAATCCTACGTTTTCTTTCCGAATTGGCTCCGATTTAGAATTAAAAAACTAATCATATGTTTTATTTTGGGATTGTCTGGTATTTTTTAATCAAAACACTAATAATGTGTTTTCTTTTATCAATGTCTATTATTTGTTCGGTTTTTAATCAAAACCATAATACTATATTTTTTTTATAGTATTGTATCCTGATTTTCAATCAAACCCCAAATCCAATTTTTTTCTTTTCGAAGTATCTCATATTTTTCAATTGAAACCCTAATCGTATGTTTTATTTTTGTTATGTTTCAAATTTTTTAATCAAAAATTTAATCCTGTGTTTTTTTTTTTGGAAATGTCTGCTACTTTGAAAAAAAAAACCCAATCCTATATTTTCTTTAATGAATGTCTACTATTTTTGAATCAAAGCTCTAATCTTATGTTTCTTATAATAATGTGTCCTACTTTTCAATTTTGAATCAAGACCCTAATCTTATATCGGAATGCCTACTATATTTGAATGAAAACCCTAATTTTATGTTTTCTTTTTAGAATGCTTCCAATCTTTCAACCAAAACACGAATATCATGTTTTCTTATCTTAATTTCTCCTATTTATCAGTTTGGAGTCAAAACCCTAACTTAGGTTTTCTTGTCGGATTGTCTCCTATTTTCCAATTAAAAACCTAATCCTTTCTTTTGTTTTTAAAATGTCTACCATTTTTTAATCAAAAACCTAATCCTGTATTTTTTTTCAGAGTGCGTCCTATTTTTCGGTTTGGACCTTTGTTTGCTATTTGGAATGTCTCATTTGTTTGAATCAAAACCCTAATCCTATTTTTGTATTGGGAATCTCTACTAATTTTTAATCAAATCACTAATATTATGTTTTCTTTTCGTAACGCCCCATATTTTTGAATAAAAATCCTAATACTATTTTTCTTTTCGGAATTCCTCCTATTTTTGAATCAAAACCCTAATCGTCTGTTTTATTTTGGGAATGCCTGCTATTTTTGAATCAGAATAATGATCATATGTTTTCTTTTGGTAATGTCCGATATTTTTTAATCCAAACCCTAATCCCATGTTTTTTTAATGCCTAATATTTAATAATAAAACCAAGATCTTATATTTTTCTTTTGTGAATGTCTGCTATTGTTTAATCAAAACATTAATCCTTCGGTTTCCATTCGTAATATCTCGTATTTTTTAATCAAAACCATAATCCTATGTTTTCTTTCCAGATTGGCTCCTACTTAGAATTAAAACACTAATCGTATGTTTTCTTTTTGGATTGTCTGCTATTTTTCAATCAAAACACTAATAATGTGTTTTCTTTTTTGAATGTCTACTATTTTTTTCGATTTTTAATCAAAACCATTATACAATGTTTTCTTTATTAGTTCTAAGTTAGTATACATGTCATTATGTAAGATTCAGAAAGGCTTGGGGTAGCTAGCAGAAAACAATAGAAATATACTCATACCTCTAGATCAAAGAGCTTTGCGAGAAAGGAAAAGGAAATGGTAAGAAAATATATATTGAGCATTAAATTACTATTGTGAGTTATAAACGTTGTTTTTACTTTCCTTTGCATTTTAATGATGTCTTCAAGTTAATCTCTTGATGTTTGTGATTCGAACAATTTTTTTAAATACTTGTAGGAGGTTAACAGTGGAAGAAAAGTAGGACACCTTGAATTTTTTAAAGCAACTCATACCAAAAAGGATGGTTCTCACACGAACATGGAAACTGAACAAATTATGGTAATAATTATGTTTTGAGAATTCCTTAATTCATAATTTCTTTTGAGATATATTATTTCTTTAAAACAATTTTTTTCAATATATATAGGAGAAGGAAAATGAAAAATTAGCTTAATGTCAAACAGTAGATGAGGATATGCAGATGGTTGAAACTGAAATTCTGACAGAACTTATTGGAAAAGAACGATGTGGGCTAGTAAGAGGGGTTGGATTAGGTCCAACACCCAAAAGTTTTTATGGGGGTACGAGTAGCAGAAATTATACTTCCTCAAGAACCCACTCAAGTGATTTAGCCGAGCGATTTCATCAAATGGAACAACAAATGCAACAAATGAAAGAGGAGCGAGACCAAGAACGTGCGCAACGTGAGCAAGAACGTGATCAAGAACGTGCGCAATGTGAGGAAGAACGTGAGCAAGAACATGCTCGATATAATGCTCTTCTTGGGTTTTTACAAAATCATTTTCCTGCAGTTACTATCCCTTGAGTTGACATAGCTAGCTCAATTTCTTAGTCATAGGTATTTCGAAAGTGCCAATGTTATTGTGTTTGTATCTATTTTGTTATAATTTTAAATTTATTGTGGAATATGTTCTCATAATTTTTTTAATTGCAGAATCAGCCTTCTAGAGATTAGTAGTGGTTTTGATCATGTTGTGGAGGTCTTTTATTTATCTCTGTTTTCCAGTTGTATTATGGTTTTATTTGGAGTAAGACAAGAATCACAAACCTATACTATTTACTAATATTAGTTACTTTTTATTTTCTTTTGTATTATGGTGGAATATCAAAGACGTTTGTGACTTCCAATTGGTTTGAAATTATTGAACATCAACAATTATGTTTGTGTACATAAACAAGTATGTGTGACTGTTGTTATCTTGAATGTTTAATCCAGGTGTTTTTACTGGTATTTCATTTTGTAAAAATGCAAAAAATAAATAAAATTGCAGGAAATCCTATTCAAAATCAACTTTAGCGGCGTTTTTAAGGAAAACGCCGGCAACTTACAACAGTAATTTATAAATTTAAATTCCCTAATTTTATTTCGTTGTTGTAAAAAAATGCCACTATTTTAGTGGTGTTTTCTCACATAAAACGCCGTTAAGGCATTAAATAATATTTATAGATGGGCAAATTCATGACGGTTTTTGCAATGAACACCATTATTTTAGTGGCGTTTATTGTTTAAAACGCTACTAAATTATTGCCGTTTATGAATACAACGCCACTAAATTAGTGGTGTGTTTACGCAAAAACACCACCGTGTTCGCAGAGTTTAATAATATAAATGCCGGTAAATTTGGTTTTTAAAAAAATTCCCACCCACCCATTTACCGGCGTTTATGCAAATAATCACCGCCACTTTAGCGGCGTTCTTTTGAAAATAACGCTGGCATATTGGTGCCTTACACTGACCTTCATTGCCACTAAATTGGAGGTGTTGTATTAATAAAAACACCGCTAATTTACCGACGTTCACTTTAGCGGCACTAGTCACGGCGTTTTCCGAATGTGCCGAGAGATAGATTAGCGGCGTTTAAAAACACCGCTAAAGCCCATGAAAAATGCCACTGATAGGCTTATATGGTGCAGTGTTATGTTTTCTTTTTGAAATGTTCCATATTTTTCAATCAAAACCTGAAACCTATGTTTTATTTTCTTATTGTCTACTACTTTTGAATTGAAACCAAAAACCTATGTTTTCTTGTATCAATGTCTCCTATTTCTCGTTCAGAACCCTAATCCTATGTTTTTTTATAGTAATGTCTGCTATTTTTCAATCAAAACCCAAATACTTCGTTTTCTTTTCATAATGCCTAATATATTTGAATCAAAACCCTAATCCTATGTTTTCTTTCCAGAATGTCTTCTTTCTTTTAATCAAAATACTAATCTTATGTTTTCTTTTTGCAATGTCTCCTATCTTTCAATCAAAATGCGAATCCTATCTTTTTTTTTCTTAATGTCTTTATTTATCAGCTTTGAATCAAAACCCTAATTTATTTTTCTTTTCGTAATATCTATTATTTTCAATTAAAAACCTAATCTTTTCTTTTCTTTTCGGAATGTCTGTTGAAATCTTGTGTTTTCTTTTCAGAATGTGTCCTATTTTTCATGTTTGAATCAAAACCCTAATCCTATGTTTTGTTTTCATAAATACAAGATTAGGGTTTCTATTCAAAATGCTATTTTTGATACGTTACTATAAGGAAACAAATTATTATGTTTTTGATTCAGAATAATAATTCTACATTTAATTATAGTAATGTCTCCTATTTTTAAATCAAACCCTTGATCCTATGTTTTTTTAATGCCTACTATATTGACACACCCCTTGCATGTGTGTACCGCAAGTGCATGATTTGTCAAAGTAATAAAGTACTTAGTGAGTGGGTAGTCGTATCCATGTGGAATAGTGATTAGAAACACAAGAATTGCTATTTAACTATGGTAAAGATGATTCAAAGTGGTGTGAACAATATCGATAAAAATAGAAATAAAAAGAAAAAGAAGGCGACGCAATAAAATGATAGGAGAGGCAATCGATAGAAAGTTTGGCACCCGGACATTGCTCACCTTAGGACTATTGCTTCAAGTCCAAGACCGATCATTATATCTCCAAACTGATGTTTAATAAGTCATGGAAATTTGTAATCACACGGTCCTAAACCTAAGGTCAACCGTGACTAACCCTACACTATGCCCCAGAGGAAAGGAATGCCCTCGACGCCTCACACTGTTCAAGGTTGCATAAAGCTCTAGGGACTCCAAGTGATAAATCCTATTCCCTAATCCAGATCTAACCCTTTGCTCTAGGAGAAAAATCCCTAGTCACAATTAAGCCCTAGCACTAAGGATTACTTCAACGCTTCACTCTGTTGCTTGCACAACTAAGCCTAGCGGAGTTCCTCTGTTAGCACTTCACTCTATTGTGACCGCAATGAACTCTTAGAAGGAAGGGAAAGGGAATGTTCCGCTACCTCTTGACACACCCTCGTAACCATCTCTAATCTAGCTTTATCTAACCCTCACGGTGTGTCAATCATCCACAAGGAGTACCAACATGGATTCTCAACCCTAATGTCACTCTAAAGGAAAATCACTTTGACAACGCCCCTTGCGTGTGACCCGTAAGTGCACGGATTTGTCGAAGTAATAAATCCCAAGTGAGTGGGGTATCATATCCACAGAGAGTAGGGAATAAAAAAATACCTAAATTGCAACATAACCAAGTGAAGATGAATAATGATTTGTTTGATAAGATGTGATGTAAACAGAAATAAAAGGAACAAGAATGAGAGGCACAAGTAAGTGAGAGGTAAGGCAATCGATAGAAATGGGGTACTCAGACAATGCTCCCCCTAAGACTTATGCTTCAAGTGCAAGACCTACCATTATACTTCCTAATTAATGCTCAATGAGTCGTGGAAATCCTAAAACACGGTCCCAAACCTAAGGTCAACCATGATTTACCCTACACTGTGTCCCGGTAGAGAAATCGCTCAGTCTCAACACCTCACACTACATAAAGTTACATGGAGTTCTAGGCATTCCAAGTGATAAACCCTATTCTTATGTGTAGATCTAACCCTTTGGTCTAGGCCAAAGACCCCTAATTACAATTAAACCCTAGATACTAAGGTCACTTCAACGCTTCACTCTATTGCTCACGCAACTAAGTCCCAGCGGAGTTGATCCCTTAGCACTTCACTCTATTATAACCGCAAAGAAGTCTAGGAAATGGAGGTAGGATAAATCACACTGGAGGGTAAATGGGACGCTCTGCTACCTCTAGACTCACCCTCTCAACCCTCTCCAATCTAGGTTTATCTAACCCTCATGGCGTGTCACCCAT
Organism: Dioscorea cayenensis subsp. rotundata; assembly: GCF_009730915.1. Taxonomy (NCBI): domain Eukaryota; kingdom Viridiplantae; phylum Streptophyta; class Magnoliopsida; order Dioscoreales; family Dioscoreaceae; genus Dioscorea; species Dioscorea cayenensis. The sequence continues at coordinate 19,904 of NW_024087987.1, forward strand.
CTACAAAGATTAGCAATATTGACTCTCAACTGTAGTGTCACTCAAAGGGAGAAATCATTCAACAAGAATTCAAGATTGAAACTCAAATAAAAGCATCAATTAAGGAATGCCTAATGGAAAGTCAATAAAACAATAACATCCTAGGGTTTACAAAATCCAAGTACCCACTAGAGGGTTTAGCTCTCCATGGAGCACAATACAATCAACAATGATATCGAAAGTAAAGATAAGCAATCCATAGGAAACCCCCCCTCGGTATTCATGTCGATGGACTTGTGGAGTAGCCTCGTTTTCTCCAAAGGTCCCCTTGTCTGGCCTAGGGCACACCTCGCCGAATCGGTGCCGACGAAAGCTCCCCCAATAACCATCTTCCAAGCGAAGCGCGGTGTCGAATCCGGAGAACCACTCCAAAGACGTGCCAAAAGCCTCTCAAAACCCTAGCCGATGGCCTCTCAAAAGATGGAGAAAAGTTGTAGAGAAGAGGAAAGAAGATTCAGAAAATCAGGCTAAATAGCGACTTATATAGGGGTAGAATTGGGCATCCACAAGCCCCTGTGGATTTTCCACACGGGCCTGTGAAATTTCCATACGGGCGTGGATAATTTCCACATGCCCATGTGGATTCTCTGGAAATATGATTTTCGGCCGGCTGTGAACACTAACTGCTGCAGTCTCTTGCTGCAATGATTTGCTACGGTAACCTGCTACAGTACTGTGACGGAACACTCCCGATTCCACACTTTTCATTGAGGCAACTTAAACTGGCACATGTTTATGCCGTAGATCGCATGTTTTCTTCAATCAACAGCCTCGTTAGTAAAGATCTTGATATTAATGCACAAATCGGGATGCACAAATGTGACTGCCTTCGTGCCCCTCCGACTCATTGTAATGGCTTGAAAACATGGAGGTTGGCACACATTCACGTATCTTAGAGCCCCACTTGTGTCTTCCCGTTTGTTCCTTCCAAGATTCCAGCAAATAGTGCATTCACGATCTACTTTTGGCTTCTTTTTTTAATACTTAGCTTCATAACCCTATATGCGCAAAAGAACACAAATACACATGTATTAGCACATAAACTTGACAAAAGTAATGCTCATCATAAGGAAAGAACACTTTGCATTCTTAACACACAAGCACTCATCAGAATTAAACAAGAATTCAAGATTGGAACTCAATTAGAACATCAATTAAAGAAAACATAATGAAAGGTCAATGAAACAAAATCATCCAAAGGTTTACAAGTCCAAGCACCCACTAGGGGTTTAGCTCTCCATGGAGCAAGATACAATCAATAATAATATCGAAAGTAAAAAAACTTGCAATCCATAATTAAAACCCCCTTGTAGTCCATATCGATGGTCTTGTGGAGTAGCCTCGTCTTCTCCAAAGGTTCCCTCGTCAAGCCTAGGGCACACCTCACAGAATCGATGCCTCGCTTTCACAAGAATCCTATGTGTTCTTTTCTTAATTTCTAATATTATCCATTTTCAATCAAAAACCTAACCTATGTTTTCTTTTCAGAAATGCATCCTATTTTCAATCAAAAAACTAATCCATTCTTTTCTTTTAGGAATTCTGCACTTTTTGAATCAAAACCCTAATTTGTTTTTTTACAGAATGTGTCTTATTTTTCAGTTTTGGATCGAAACTCTAATCCTTGTTTTTCTTTTCAGAATATATCCATTTTTTCTAATCAAAACCCAAATCATACATTTTCTAATAATAATGTAACCTATTTTTCAATCAAAATCCTAAACCTATGTTTTCTTTTATAAATGTTTCCTATTATTCAATCAAAACCCCAATCCTATGTTTTCTTTTCAGAATGCCTACTATTTTTGAATCAAAACCCTACTCATATTTTTTCAATTAAAATCCTAATTGTATTTTTAAATTAAAATCCAAATCCTTTGTTTTCTTTTCATAATGTCCCACATCTATCAATCAAAACCTGAATCCTATGTTTTATTTACTTAATGTCTACTATTTATTAGTTTTGAATAAAAAAACTAATCTTATTTTTTTTATAGTAATGTCTCCTATTTTTCAGTTTTCAATCAAAACCCTAATCCTTTGTTTTCTTTTTGGAATGTCTCCTATTTTTGAATCAACACCTATACCCTTTTTCTTTTTAAAATGCCTACTATGTTTGAATCAAAACTCTAATCCTATGATTTCTTATAGTAATTTCACCTTTTTTTCATTAAAAACCCTAGTCCTATATTTGCCTTTCGGAATGTGTACTATATTTGAATCAAAACCCTAATCCATTCTTTTCTTTTCTGAATGATTGCCATTTTTGAATCAAAACTCTAATCCTATGTTTTCTGATAGTAAAATTCCTATTTTTTTAATAAGAACATTAATACTATGTTTTCTTTTCAGAATGCGTACAATATTTGAATCAAAGCTGTAATCCTATGTTTTTCTTTTCAAAATGTGTCCTATTTTTTCAGTTTTAACTCAAACCATAATCCTTTGTTTTCTTTTCGCAATGTCTCCTATTTTTTAATTAAAACCCTAATCCTTTCTTTAATTTTTGGAATGTCTAGAATTTTTGAATCAAAACCCTAATCCAATGCTTTCTTATAGTAATGTCTCTTATTTTTTTAAAAATAGGAGACATTACTATAAGAAAACATAGTATTTAGTAATGGCTTATATTTTTTTCGATCAAAACCCTAATCCTATGTTTTCTTTTCGGAATACTTGCTATTTTTTAATCAAAACCTTAATCTTTTGGTTTCTTTTTGAAATGACTACTATTTTTGAATGAAAAACCCTGATCATTTTTTTTTGTTATAATAATGTCTCCTATTTTTCATTGAAAACCCAAATTCTATGGTTTCTTATAGTAATGTATTCTATTTTTCAATAAAATACGTAAGGTTATGTTTTGTTTTCGAAATGTCTCATATTTTTCAATCAAAGCCCTAATCCTATGTTTTATTTTCGGAATGCCTACTATTTTAAATGAAACCCCTAATCCAATGTTTGCTTATGGTAATGTCTCTTACTTTTCATTTAAAAAACTAATCCTATTCTTTTCTTATGGTAATGTCTCCTATTTTTCAATCAAAACCCAAATCTTATGTTTTTCTTTTCGGAACGCCAACTATATTTGAATCAAGACCCTAATCCTATATTTTCTTTTTGTAATATCTCTTATTTTTCATTTAAAACCCTAATACTATGTTTTCTTTTTGGAATGTGTCCTACGTATACTTTTCAGAAAGCCTACTATATTTCATTCGAAACCAAAGTCATATGTTTTCTTTTGAGAATGTCTACTATTTTTTAATCAAAAACCTAATCCTTTGTTTTCTTATAATAATGCCTCCTATTTTTCAATCAAAACCCAAATCCTATGGTTTTATTTTCGAAATGCTTAATATATTTGAATCAAAAACCTAATCTGATGTTTTCTTTTTTCCAATGTCTCTTATTTTTCATTCAAAACTCAAATCCTATGTTTTATTTTGGGAATATGTCATATGTATTCTTTTCAGAATGCCTACTATATTTCAATCAATACCTAAATCATATGTTTTATTCTCAGGATGTCTACTATTTTTTAATCAAAACCCTAATCTTATGTTATTTTATTGTAATGTTTCTTATTTTTCAATCAAAACTCTAATCCTATGGTTTTTTTTGGAATGCCTACTATATTTAAATCAACACTCTAATTCTAGATTTTATTTTCGGAATTCCTAACATATTTGAATCAAAACCCTAATCCTATGTTTTCTTTTCGGAATTCTTATCATATTTGAATCAAATCTCTATTCCCATATTTTTTTCGGAATGTCTCCTATTTTGCAAACAAAACCCGAATCGTATATTTTATTTTCTTAATGTCTCATATTTATCCCTTTTTGAATCAAAACCATAACCTATGTTTTCTTTGCGCAATGTCTCCTCTTTATCAGTTTTGAATTGTAACCCTAACCTATATTTAAGTATCTCTTTTATTTTTTTGAATTGAAGGGAAAACATAGGATTAGGGTTTTGATTGAAAAATATGAGACATTATGAAAAGAAACCATGGGAATATTGTTTTGATTGAAAAATGGCAGATATTTCAAAAAGGAAATAAAGGATTACTTTTTTATGGAAAAATAGGGGTACTTCCAACAGAAAAACATAAGATTTGGGCTTTGATTAAAAAATAGCAGACATTTTAAAAATAAAATATAGGATCAGGGTTTTGATAGAAAAATATGAGACATTTCAAAAAGAAAACATTGGATTATGGTTTTGATTTAAAAATAGGAGACATTAATATGAGAAAACATAGGATCAGGGTTTTTATTAGAAAAGAAAAACAGGGGACATTTCCAAAAGAAACGTAAGATTAGGGTTTTGATTCAAAAATAGTATACATTCCAAAAACAAAACATAGGAGTAGTGTTTTCATTGAAAAATATGAGACATTTCTAAAAAAACATCGGATTAGGTTTTGGATTAAAAATGAAAATGAGACATTCTGAAAAGAAAACAAAGGATTAGAGTTTTGATTCAAACTGAAAATAGGACAAGTTCAGGAAAGAAAACAATGGATTATGGTTTTGATTCAAAACTGAAAAGTAAGAAACATTCCAAAAAGAAACCATGAGATTTGTGTTTTGAAAGATAGGATTCAGGTTTTGATTGAAAGAAAGGTGACATTCCGAAAAGAAAACATATGTTACAGTTTTTATTGAAAGATAGGATATATTACGAACAGAAAACTTCGGGTTACAGTTTTCATTCGAATATAGTAGAAATTCTGAAAAGAGAACATACGATTAGGGTTTTGATTGAAAACATAGGATTAGAGTTTTGATTAAAAAATAGTAGACATTGCGAAAAGAAAAGATAGGATTATTTTTTTATTAATAGGAGGCATTGGGAAATGAATATGTGGATTAGGGTTTTGATTGAAAAATATGAGCCATTACAAAAAGAAAACATTAATAAAGAAAAACATGGAATTCGGGTTTTAATTGAAAGATAGGAGACATTACTATAAGAACACATAGGATTAGGGGTTTGATTAAAAAATATTAAATATTCTGAAAAAAAAACAATGGGTTAGCATTTTGATTCAAAACAGATAAATAGGGTACATTTCAAAAACAAAAGATAGGATTAGGACTTTGATTGCAAAAAAATAGGAGCCATTTTGATTGGGGCTTTGATTCAAGCATAGCAGGTATTTAAAAAAACATAGGATTAAGGTTTTATTAAAAAATATGAAACATTTTGAAAAGAAAGCCCTCTTTTTGAAAGATATAATAAGGGTTTTGATTGAAAACTGATAAGTAGAAGACATTAAAAAAAGGAAACAAAGGATTCGGGCCTTGATTGAAAGATATGAGACATTCAAAAAATGTAGGATTAGGGTTTTGATTCAAATATAGTAGGTATTTCGAAAGGAAATACATAGAATTAGGGTTTTGATTAAAAAATATGAGACATTACTATAAGATAACATCGGATTAGGGTTTTGGTTATAAAATAGTAGGCAATCCCTAAAGAAAACACAAGATTACGTTTTGATAAAAATAATAGCAGACATTACAAAAGAAAAGAAATGATTGGGGTATTGATTCAGACATTCCAAAGATTTAGGAGGCATTCTAAAAAGAAAACTTAAAATTATAGTTTCAGTATTCCCCTTAATACTAAAAGAGAACATAGGATTAGAGCTTTGATTTAGAAATATGAGACATTCCAAAATGAAAAGATAGGTTGAGATTCCCAAAATAAAAGATAGGATTAGAGTTTTGATTAAAAAAAATAAGACATTCCAAAAAGATAAAATAGGATTAGGTGTTTGATTCAAAATTGATAAATATAAGACACTAAGAAAATAGGCATTCCCTAAATAAAACATAGGAATAGGAATTTGACTGAAAAATAAGAGACATTACTATAAGAAAACATATGATTAGGCTTTTGATTAAAAAATAATTGACATTGCGAAAGAAAACATAGGATTAGCGCTTTAATTAAAAAATAGTAGGCATTCTAAAAAGAAAACAAAAGATTTGGGGTTTGATTCTAGTTTTGATTGAAAGATAGGAGCCATTACTATAAGAAAACATAGGATCAAGTTGTTGATTAAAAAATAGTAGACATTCCGAAAGGAAAACATAGGTTAGGGATTTGATTCAAAGCTGATAAATAGGAGAAATTTCTAAAACAAACGATAGAATTAGAGTTTTGATTCAAATATAGTAGACATTCTGAGAAGGAAACATACGATTAGGGTTTTTAATAAAAAATAGGAGCCATTAGAAAAAGAAAACCCTATTTTCAAAAGATAATATTAAGGTTTTGATTGAAAACTGATAAATAGGAGACATTAAGAAAAGAAAGCAATTGGTTCATGTTTTGATTGAAAGATAAGAGGCATTCTGAAAAGAAAATATAAGATTTGGGTTTTGATTCAAATACAGTGGGCATTCAGAAAAGAAAACATAGTATTATAGTTTTGATTAAAAAAAAGGAGACATTAAAATAACAAAAAATAGTATTAGTGTTTTGATTCAAAATTAGTAGACATTCCCAAAAGAAAATATATGACTACGGTTTTGATAAAAAATAGCAGACATTACGAAATGAAAAGAAAGGATTAGCGTTTTAATTTAAAAATAGAAGACATTCCAAAAAAATAGGAGGTATTCCGAAAAGAAAACCTAGGCTTTGGATTTCAGAATGTTCCCTAATCCGAAAAAAAAATAGGATTAGGATTTTCATTGAAAAATATGAGACATTCCGAAAAGATAACATAGCCATCATTCACAAAAAAAAAAATATAGGATTAAGATTTTGATACAAAAAAATGAAACATTCTGAAAAGAAAATGTAGGATTAGGGTTTTGATTCAAAACTGATAAATAGGAGACATTAGGAAATGAAAACATAGGATTCAGGTTTAAATTAAAATATAAGATACATTCCAGAAATAAAATATAAGATTAGGGTTTTGATTAAAATATGGTACACATTTCTACAAGAAAACATAGGATTATAGTTTTGAATGAAAAATAGGAGGCATTACTATATGGACAGATAGAATTAGGGTTTTGATTAAAAAATAGCAGACGTTGCAAAAAGAAAACATTGGATTAGTGTTTTGACTCAAAAATAGGAGGCATTAAGAAAAGAAAACATAAGATAATTGTTTGGAATCAAATATAGTAGACATTCCAAAAAAAGGCGACAATCCCAAAAGAACACATAGGATTAGGGTTTTGATTCAAAAATATGTGCCATTATGAGAAGAAAACATAGGATTAGGGTTTTGAATAAAAAAATATGAGACATTAAGAAAAGAAAACATAAGATTATTGTTTGGAATCAAATATAGTAGCCATTCCAAAAAAAACATAAGATTAGTGTTTTAATTAAAAATAGGAGTCATTCCAGAAAAAAATTAGGATTAGATTTTGATTAAAAATTATGACATTCTGGAAAGAAAATATAGTATTAGGATATTGATTCAAAAATTGAAAATATAGTAGAATTAGGGTTTTGATTCAAATATAGTAGGCATTCAGAAAATACAATTTAAGATTAGGGTTTTGGTTGAAAAGTCGAATCCTATATTTTCTTTTTTTAATAATTCCTATTTATCAGTACTGCTATGAGAAATAGGAGACATTCTAAAAAGAAAAGAAAGGATTAGGTTTTTGAAAAATTAGGGGCATTCTGGAAAGAAAACATTGGTTAGGGTTTTGTTTCCAACCCGAAATTTATGTGGCATTCTCAAAAGAAAACATAGGATTATGGTTTTGATTCAAAACCCTAATCCTACTCAAAAAAGAAATGATTAAGCTTTTGATTGAAAAATATGAGACATTTTGAAAAGAAATATAGGTTAGGGTTTTGATTTAAAACTTATAAATAGGGGACATTTTCATTGTTGACATTCCAAAAAGGAAATATAGGATTAGGGTTTTAATTCAAAACTAATAAACCCTAATAGAACGTTGTGTTTGGGATTGTCTCATATTTGATTCTTACATGGGATTAGGGTTTTGATATTTAACGGATTGGCTACTATTTTTTAATTGAAACCCTAATTCTACATTTTCTTATAGTAATGACTCCTATGTTTCTTTCGGTAAAGATAGGATTCGGGCTTATAATCAAAATTCGAGGCATTCCAAAAAAACAAAGGATTAAGATTCTGATTAAAAAAAAGAGATATTTAAAAAAAATAAACATTGGCTTAGATTTTTTATTGAATAATATGAGATATTACCATAAGTAAACATAGGATTATGGTTTTGTTTAAAAACAAATAGTAGACATTCCGAAAAATAAAAGAAAGAATTAGGTTTTTGATTTGGTGACACTCTCTAAAATAGAACTATAGGATTAGGGTTTTGATTAAAATATAGTAGAACTATGAAAAGAAACATAGGATTACAGTTTTGATTGGAAGATATGAGACATTTCGAAAAGAAAAAAAACATAGGATAAGGGTTTTGATTGAAAAATAGGAGACATCACTAGAAAACATTGGATTAGGGTTTTGATTAAAAATCATAAAATAGGGGATATTTCTAAAATAAAATATAGGATTAAAGCTTTAATTCAAAAATAGCAGATATTCCATAAAAAATATAGGATTACTGTTTTGATTGAAAAATAGGAGGCAATCCAAAAAGAAAACATCCGATTATTGTTTTGATTAGAAATTAACAGACATTCCCAAAGAAAAATATAGGATTTGTGTTTTGATTAAAAAAAATGAGACATTCCAAAAAGAAAACAAAGGATTAGGGTTTTCATTCAAAACTGAAAAATAGGACACATTCCGAAAATAAAACATAGGATTAGGGTTTTCATTCAAAAATTGGAGGCATTATAAAATTGAAACATAAAATTAGGGTTTTGATTCAAAAATAGTAGGCATTAAGACAAAGTATTCAAGTTTTGATTCAAAACTGATAAATAGGAGACATTAAGGATAGAAAACATATGATTATTTTTTTTGATTGAAAAATATGAAACATTACGAGAAAAAACATAGGATTAGGATTTTAATTAAATACCAAAAATATTGGACATTTCCAAAAGATAACATAGGCTTAGTGTTTTAATTCAAAAATAGCAGACATTCTCAAAATAAAACATATGAATAGGGTTTTGATTGAAAAATAGGATCCATTCCAAAATGAAAATATAGGATTAGGGTTTTGATTGGAAATATGAGACATTACTAAAGGATAACATAGGATTATTGTTTTCATTCAAAAATATCAGACCTTAACAAAAGAAAACATAGGATTATTGGTTTTATTGAAGAATATGAGACATTACTATATGAAAACATATGATTTGGGTTTTGTTTAAAAAAATTTGATATTCCAAAAAGAAAAGGAAGAATTAGAGTTTTGATTGAAAAATATGAGACATTTCGAAAAGAAATCATAGGATTCGTATTTTGATTGAAAGATAGGATTAGCTAATGTTTTCTTTTGGAAATTTCTCCTTCATTTAGAAACATAGGATTTGGGTTTTAATTAAAAAATACCATACAATTACAAAAGAAAAATAGGTTAGGTTTTTATTGAAAAATTGGAGACATTCCGAAAAGAAAATATAGGATTAGAGTTTTCATTTAAAAATAGGACATTTTACAATTAGGGTTTTAATTCAAAAAAAGCAGGCATTCCCTAACCCTAATCCTATGTTTTTTTTGAATGCCACCTATTTTTGAATCAAAAGACTAATCCTATGTTTTTTTTTCGTAGTGTCTCCTATCTTTCAAATCAAAACCATAATAGTAAATATGTTTTCTTTTCTTCATTCTTGTCATTTATCATTTTTGAATTAAAACTATAACCCCTTAATCCTTTGTTTTCTTTTTGGAATGGCTCCAATTTTTCAATCAAAAACATAATCAATTCTTTTCTTTTCAGCTTATCCGCTATTTTTGAAACAAAACCCTAATTCTATATTTTCTTTTCTAAGTGTCTCCTATTTTTGAATCAAAACTCTAATCCTATGTTTTACTTTTGGAAATGTACCCTAATCTTTGGGTTTTAATCCAAACCCTTATTCTTTATTTTCTTATAGTAATGCCACCTATTTTTCAATCAAAACCCTTATCCTATGTTTTCTTTTCGAAATGTCTACTATTTTTCAATCAAAACCCTAATCTCAATTTTTTTTTTGTAATCCTGTATATTTTTTATCAAAACCATTATCCTTTGTTTTCTTATAGCAATGTCTCATATTTTTCAATCAAAACCCTAATTCTATGTTTTCTTTTCGGAATATATCCTATTTTTCAGTTTTTAATCAAAACCCTAATCCTTTGCTTCTTTATGGAATGTCTGTTATTTTTTAATCAAAATCTAATCCTTTCTTTTCTTTCTAGAATGTCTGCTATTTTTGAATCAAAACAATAATCACATGTTTTCTTTTCGGAATGTCTCCTATCTTTTAATCAAAAACCGAATCCTATGTTTCTTTACTTAATGTCACCTATTTATCAGTTTTGAATCAAAACCCTAAGTTATGTTTTTTTATAGTAATGTCTCTTATTTTCAATCAAAACCATAATCCTATATTTTGTTTTCGAAATGACTCATATTTTTCAATTGAAACCCTAATTCAATGTTTCCTTTTTGGAATGTCTACTATTTTTGAATGAAAACCATAATTCTATGTTTTCTTATACTAATGATTCTTATTTTTTTCATTCAAAACTCTTGTCCTATGTTTTTTTTTCTGAATGAATACTATATTAGGATCAATACCCTAATCCTTTGTTTTCCTCTCTGAATGCCTCCTATCTTTCAATCAAAATCCCAATCATATGTTTACTTTTCTTAATGTCTCATATTTATTAGTTTTGAATCAAAACCATAAATTATTTTTTTTTTTAGAATGTCTGCTATTTTAAATCACAAACCTAATACTATGTGGGAATGTCTACTATTTTTAATCAAAAACATTAATCCTACATGTTTTTCCTTTTGAGTGAATGTTCTATTTTTCCGCTTTTGAATCAAAAACCCTAATCCTTTGTCTGAATATCTCCTATTTTTCAATCAAAACCCTAATTCTTTCTTTTAAAAATGGTAGTCATTCCCAAAACAAAGTATAGGATTAGTGTTTTGATTAAAAAATATGAGACATTTCGATAGGATTAATGTTTTAAACGAAAAATAGGAGATATTACTATAAAAAAACATTAGATTAGGGTTTTGATTGAAAAATATGAGACATTTTGAAATATGAAAATCTTTTGGGAATGTCTGCTATTTAAAACCCTAATCCTTTTTTAAAAAGAATGGCTATTTTTTTAATCAAACACTAATCCAATGCTTTTTGGGGAATGTCTGCTATTTTTGAATCAAAACAATAATCCTATGTTTTCTTTTCACAATGTCTACTATTTTTGAATCAAAACCATAATCATATGATTTCTTATAATAATGTTTCCTTTTTTTTAATCAAAATCCTAATTATATATTTTCTTTTCAAAATGCCTACTACATTTGAATCAAAACCTGAATCTTATTTTTCCTTTTTGGGATGCCACCTATTTTGCAAACAAAACCTGAATCCTATGTTTTCTTCTTCTAATGTCTCCTATTTATCAGTTTTGAATCAAAACCATAACTCATGTTTTCTCATCGGAATGTTTCCTCTTTTTCTGTCAATAAACTAATCCTTTCTCTTATTTTCGAAGTGTCTGCTATTTTTCAATTAAAACCATTATCCTATGTTTTCTTTTCAAAATCTGCCCTATTTTTAAGGCTTGAATCAAAACCCTGATCATTTGTTTTCTTTCAGGAATGTTTAATTTTTTTTAATGAAGATCCTAATCCTATTTTTTTTTCGTTGAATGTCTGCTAATTTTTAATCAAAATCCTAATCCTATGGTTTATCTTCGAAATGTCTCATAAATTTCAATTAAAATGTTAATCTCCTGTTTTCGTTTTGGAATCCCTCCTATTTTTCAAACAAAACACTAATCATATATGTTACTTTATGAGTATCTACTATTTTTTAATCAAAACCGTAATCCTATGTTTCATTATAGTAATGTCACTAATTTTTTAATTAAAATCGTAATCCTATATTTTCTTTTCTGAATCCCTACTATATTTGAATCACAATCCTAATCCTATATTTTTTTCAGAACGCCGATTATTTTTGAATTAAAACAATAATCCTATGTTTTCTTAGAGTAATGTCTCCTATTTTTCATTCAAGACCCTAATCATATGTTTGTTTATAGTAATGTCTGTAATTTTTCAATCGAAACCTTAATCCTATGTTTTTAATGTGGAATGCCTACTATATTTGAATCAAAACCTAATCATTTGTTTTCTTTTTGGAATGAATCCTACTTTTCAATCAAAACACTAATTCTATGTCAGAATGTTTCCTATTTTTTAGTAAGAAACACTAATTCTAAGTTTTCTCTTTGAAAAGTCCTGTATTTTTTAGATCTGAATCTAAACCATAATTCCATGTTTTATTATAGTATTGTCTCCTATTTTAAAATCAAAACCGTAGTCCTATGTTCTCATTTTGAAATGTCTCATATTTTTAAATCAAACCCTAATCCTATATTTACTTTTCGAATGTCTACAATTTTTTAATGAAAACAATAATCCTTTGTTTTCGTATAGTAATTTCTACCATTTTTCTTTCAAAACACTTCTATTAGTTTTCTTATACTAATGTCTCCTATTTTTCAATCAAAACCCTAATCCTATGTATTTTTGTCTGAATTCCCACTATATTTGAATCAAAACCCTAATTATATATTTTCTTTTTGGATTGTCTCTTATTTTTGGATTAATACACTAATCCTATGTTTTCTTTTTGCAATGTCTCATATTTTTAAATCGAATCACTATTTCTATGTTTTCTTTTCAGAATGCCTCCTATTCATCAGTTTTCAAGCAATACCCTAATCCTATGTTTCCTTTTCAGAGTGGCTCTTATTTTTTAATCAAAACTCTAATCTAATGTTTTCTTTTGAGGAAAGTTTGTAATTTTTGAATCAAAACCCTAATCCTATGTTTTCTTATAGCACTGTCTCCTATTTATCGATCAAAACCCTAATCCTAGGCTTGCATTTTAGAATTTCTCATTTTTTTGACCAAAACAATAATCCCATTTTTTTTTTGTAATGACTTTCATTTTTGAGTAAAAATTCTAATCCTGTGTTTTCTTTTCACAATGTCTCTTATCTTTTAATCAAAACCAGAATACTATGATTAAAAAACCTAATACTTTCTTTTCTTTAGAATCTTTGTTATTTTTTAATCAAAAAAATAATTCTATATTTTTTTTTCTTAATGTCTTATATTTTTCAATCAAAACCCAAATCCTATGTTTTTTTTAAACTTGTCCTATTTTTGAATCAAAACAATAATCCTATGTTTTCTTTAGGGAATGTTTGCAATTTTTAAATTAAAACCCTAATCCAATGTTTTCCTTTCAGAATGTCTACTATTTTTAAATTGAAACCCTACTCTTATGTTTTTTATAGTAATATATCCAATTTTTCAGTTTTGAATCAATCCACTAATCCTCTGTTTTCTTTTCGAAATGCCTACTATATTTGAATCAAGACCCTAATCCTATTTTTTGTTTTTGGAATATCTTTTATCATTCAATCAATCATAACTTGAATATTATGTTTTTTTTCTTAAAATCTCCTATTTATCAATTTTGATTCAAAACTCTAACTCCTGTTTTCTTTTTGTTATGTTTCCTTTTTTCAATCAAAAACCTAATCCTTTCTTTTTCTATTCTGAATATGTCGCAATTTTTGAATCAAAAACCCTAATCCTATTATCGAATGTGTCCTTCTTATTTTTCATAATCCTTCTTATTTTTTAAATAAAACTCCTAATCCTATATTTTTCTTTCAGAATATGTCCTATTTTTTAATAAAACTCCTAATACTATATTACCAAAACTCCTAATCATATGTTTTCCTTTCTAAATGCCTCATGTTTTTAATCAAAACCCTAATCCTATTTTTATTTTTGAAATGCCTCCTATTTTTGAATAAAATTCCTAATCCAATGATTTTTTTTGGAATGTCTCCTATCTTCCAATCAAAATCTGAATCTTATATCCTCATTTCTTAATGTCTCCTATTTATCAGTTTTGGCTTAAAAACAAAATCCTTTCTTTTCGTTTTGGAATTCTTGCTAATTTTTTAATCAAAGCAATAATCCTATGTTTTCTTTTCGTAATGTCTCATATTTTTAATCAAAACACTAATCCTAGGTTTTTTTTATAGTACTTCATATTTTTTAATCAAAACCATATGTTTATGTTTTCTTTTGTGAATGTCTGCTATTTTGAAATCAAAACAATCATATGTTTTCTTTTCGTAGTGTATCATATTTTTCAATCAAAACCATAATTCTATGTTTTCGTTTTGAAGTGGCTCCTATTTTTGAATCAAAACAATAATCCTATGGTTTTTTTTTTGGAATGTCTGCTATTTATGAATCAAAACCCAAATCCTATGCTTTCTCTATATTTCGATTTTTAATCAATATCATAATCCTATGTTTTCTTATAATATCCTATTTTTTAGTCAAACCCTAATCCTTTGTTTACTTTTTGAAATGTTTCATATTTTTCAATCAAAATTCTAATCACATGTTATCTTTTCATAATGTCGCTTCTTTTTTTAAAATCAAAACAATAACCATATATTTTTTTTAATGCCTCCTATTTTTTAACCAAAACAATAATCTTATGTTTTCTTCTACGAATGTCTGCTATTTTTTAATAAAACAATTGTCCTATATTTTCTTTATGTAATGTCTCATATTTTTATCAAAACAATAGTCCTATATTTTCTTTATGAAATGTCTCATATTTTTCAATCAAAACCGTAACCCTATGTTTTCTTTTGGGAGTTCCTATTATTTTTTAATCAAAACACTAATCCTATATTTTCTTACTGTATGTCTCCTATTTTTGAATCAAAACCCTAATCCTATGTTTTCTTTTTGGAATGTCTCATATTTTTCAATCAAAACCCCAATCCTATATTTTCTTTTAGGAATAGCACCTATTTTTCAATCAAAAATCTAATCCTATGTTTTCTTTTAGAAATGAAACCTATTTTTTGGATTTTAATCAAAATATTAATCCTATATTTTCTTATTGTAATTTCTCATATTTTTTAATTAAAACATTAATCGTATGTTTTCTTTTTGGAATGCCTACTATATTTGAATCAAAACACTAATCCTATGTTTTATTTTCGGAATGTCTCCTATTTTGCAAATAAAACTGAATCTTATGTTTTCATCTCTTAATGTCTCATATTTATCAGTTTTGAATCAAAATACTAACCTGTGATTTCTTTTCTTAATGTCTACTCTTTTTCAATAAAAAAACTTAATTCTTTCTTTTCTTTTCAAAATGTTTGCTATTTTTGAATAAAAATCCTAACCATATGTTTACTTTTCAAAATGTGTCCTATTTTTTAGGTTTGAATCAAAACCAAAATGCTTTTTTTTCTTTTCAAAATGTCTTATCTTTTTGAATGAAAACCCTAATCCTATCTTTTGTTTGGGAATGTCTGCTAATACTTTATCAAAACCCTAATCCTCAGTTTTATCTTAGGAATGCCTCATATTTTTCAATCAAAATACTAATCATATGTGTTCTTCTCCGAATGTTTACTATTTTTTAATCAAAACCCTAATCCTCTGTTTCTTATAGTAATGTCTCCTAATTTTCAACCAAAAACCTCATGATATGTTTTCCTGTCGAAATGCCTACTATATTTGAATCAAAACCCTAATCCTATATTTTATTTTCGGAATGTCTACTTTTTTTAATCTAACCCCTAATCATATATTTTCTTACAATAATGTCATATATTTGTCATTTAAAACCATAATCATATGTTTTCATATGGTAATGTCTCATATTTTTCAATCAAAACAAAATCCTATGGTTTCTTTTTAGAATCCATACTATATTTGATTCAACCATAATAATATGTTTTCTCTATTGAATGCCTTCTAACTTTAAATCAAAATACAAATTATATATTTTCTTATAGTAATGTACCCTATTTGTCCATCAAAATAGTAATTCTATATTTTGTCTTCGAAATGTCTCATATTTTTCAATCAAAACACTAATCATATGTTTTACTTTTGTCCTATCTCACATTTTCTAATCAAAACACTAATCTTATGTATTTTTTAATTCCTACTATTTTTTTAATAAAAACATAGATCTTTTGTTTACTTTTCGGAATGCCTTCTTTTTTCAATCAAATAAAAAAAAATACTATGTTTTCTTTTTGTAATGCCTCATATTTTTCAATCAAAAGACTAATCATATGGTTTCTTTTCGGAGTGGCTATTATTTTTGAATCAAAACTCAATCCTATGTTTTTTTATAGTAATGTCTCATATTTTTTAATCAAAACCCAAATCTTATGTTTTCTTTTGGAAATGTCTACTTTTTTTTATTCAAAAGTCTAATCCTATGTTTTATTTTCGGAATGTCTCATATTTTTTTATGAAACCCCTAATCCTAATTTTTCTTTTCGGAATGCCTACTATATTTCAATCAAAACTCTAATCCTTTGTTTTCTTATAGAAATGTTTATTATTTTTGAATCAAAACAATAATCCTATGTTTTCTTATAGTAATATCTCCTATTTTTCAATTAAAACATTAAGTCTATGTTTTTCATAATGAATACTATTTTTTAGTCAAAAAACTAATCCTATATTTTCTTATAATAATGTCTCCTAATTTTCAATCAAAAGATTAATCCAATGTCTTTTTTTTTGGAATGTCTACTATATTTGAATCAAAACACTAATCCTATAGTTTTCTTTTGGGAATGTCTGCTATTTTTGGATCAAATCCCTAATCCTATGTTTATCTTTTGGAAATGCTCGCTATTTTTTGCTTTTTAATCAAAACCCTAATCCTATGTTATCTTTTGGAAATGCTCGCTATTTTTTGCTTTTTAATCAAAACCCTAATCCTATGTTTTCTTATAGTAATGTCTTATATTTTTCAATCAAAACCCTAATCCTATAATTTTTTTAATGTCTAATATTTTTCAATCATGACCATAATATGATGTTTTCTTTTTTGGGATGTCTACTATTTTTGAATCAAAACTCTAATCCTATGTTTTCTTTTAAAAATGCCTACTTCATTTGAATCAAACCTTCATTCTATATTTTTCTTTTCGAATGTCTCCTATCTTTCAATCGAAACTAGAAAAATATGTTTTTTTTTTCTTTTTATCTCCTATTAATCTGTTTTATTTCAAAACCATAACCTATGTTTTTTTTTTGGAATGTCTCCTATTTTTCAATCAAAAACCTACTCCTTTCTTTTATTTTTGAAATGTCTGCCATTTTTTTTTATCAAAACCTTATTCCTATATTCTCATTTCGGAATGTGTGCTTATTTTAAGTTTTGAATCAAAACCTTAATCCTTTGTTTTAATAAAATCCCTAATCCTATCTTTTATTTTGGAAATCTCTGATAATTTTTAATCAAAACCCTAATCCTCTGTTTTTTCCGTAATGGCTCCTATTTTTTAAACAAAACCCTAATCCAATCTTTTTCTTTTTGGAATGCCTCATATTTTAGAATTAAAACCCTAATTTTATGTTTTCTTTTGGGAATGTCTGTTGTTTTTAAATTAAAACAATAATCAGATTGTTTATTTTTGTAACGTCTCATATTTTTTAATTGAAACCGTAATCCTAAGTTTTTTTTAAAATGCCTCCTATTTTTTAATCAAAACCTTAATCTTATGTTTTCTTTTCGAAATGTTTGCTATTTTTGTATCAAAATAATAATCCTATCATCTGTTTTTATAATGTCACATATTTTTCAACCAAAACACTAATCTTATATTTTTTTTCTTTTCGGAGTTGCTCCTATTTTTTAATCAAAGCCCTAAT